>NW_028252887.1:0-58720 GCF_964263255.1 Lissotriton vulgaris
GGGACGCTGACGGGCGCAGACAGGCTTGCCTTAGGTAAGCATGAGCGAATTTTGCGGATCTCGCGTTCGCGAATTTTGCGGATTTGCGGATTCGCAATCCGCAAAATCCGCGAATTCCCGCGAATTTGCGGATTTTTTTTTGGTTTGTGTTCGCCCGTGTTTCTGCCAGTTCGCGAGGGTTTTGTACACTTTCGCAAATTGCGAACTTACCTGTCGGGTCGCAAGTTTCGCGAACTTGTTGTTTCTACGTGTCCAGCCTGTTTGGGACACTCTTCTTCATCACTGCCACTCTCTGTCACCACTGCCACTCTCTGACTACTCATGCCACCCTCTGGCCCACCCATGCCACCCTCTGTTTCATCACCACACCCTCTGGTTGTCCAGTGTACATTATTTTCGGCAAAGCAAAGCACACCTTCCCTGCCTCAAGTGACCTGAATTAATTTGGGGCTGATTAATGTGTCACAGAATATTTTTTTAGCTGGCACCTGCTTCCTTAGTGCGCCCTGATTAGTGATCTTTTGCACTTGCTAAGTGCTTTCATTGTTGCAAAATTAGTTACAACACCTGCCCTGCCCCAACTGACAATAATGAATTAGGGGCTGATTAATGGATTTTAACTTCCAGCCTGGCTCCTGCTTGTCTCCCTTAGCTGTAATTCAGGACCTTTGTGGCATATGTGTAACTATTCTGAGGTTCAGAGCAGGGTCACATAATAGTTTCAACTGGCAACTGAACTCTGGAGGGGCCCCTCAGGAAGCACTACAGGAAATGGCTACTAATGATGAGCCTGAACTTTTGAACCTGGTAAGTAGTTACTTTCAGTTTTGCTAAGATCGTATTTCTGCAATTTTGCACTTATTCGCGGGGCGCGAACTCACGCGAACTCACGCGAACAGTGCGAGCAGTGCGAGCAAAATCCGCTGCTCGCGGATTTGCGGATTTTGCGGGAGATTCGCGAATCTCGCGGATTGCGGATTTCCCGAAAATCCGCAAAATCCGCGAGCGGAACGGATTTTCCGCCCATGCCTAGCCTTAGGTGCAACTTAGGCGCGCCAGCGGCATGTGTGCTGCGTGCTCGTGCAGTCTCATTTTGTAGTCGCCAGTTCTGATGACTAGATCGCTCTGAGAGTAAAAATGACAGAGTTGGTCAGGATACCTAACTAAAGCTTCAGTTCCCCGCACCACAGTGAACTAAAAATAGATTTCAAATTCCATTCCCACAATTCCCATAAAAATAATGCCTAAAATCAATTTTCATACAACAACTAAAATTACAAGCACACAGTAGTGCAAACAAAATAGCAGCAGAGCGAAGTGAAGTGTTGTCAGTTACAAGTTTACGGGATCAAGCGCGCTTGCGCAACTTCTCGTTTTGTAGTCACCAGTTCTGAAAACTAGACCGCTCTGAGAGTAAAAATGACAGAGTCGATCAGCTCAGGATACCTAACTAAAGCTTCAGTCCCCCTGACCACAGTGAATTAAAAATAGATTTCAAACTCGAATTCCCAAAATCCCCACAATAAAAATAATGCCTAAAATCAGTTTTCATTTAACAACTAAAATAACAAGCACAGGTAGTGCAAACAAAATAGCAGCAGAGCGAAGTGAAGTTTTGTCAGTTACAAGTTTATGGGACGAAGGACCACTCCTCATTTTGAAAAGGACATCTCCTTTGTTTTCTTTCCCCGTATGGACAGATTGGACATTTCTTTGGTTGATCTTCTCCTTGGGGTGGAAAACCGCTAGAACCCATGGATTATATGTTTATGTATATATGCTGGGGGAGCTGTCTCAATGGCAATGGCCACTCCCCATTTTGAAATGAACATGTCCTTTGTTTTCTGCCCCTCTAGAGGCATATTGGCCAATGTTGTAGGCAGATCGAAAACCAGGGGGGCAGAAACCACTAGACATTAGGAACACCAGGGAATATTTACTTATATATGTTGGGGGAGTCGCTCTTGGGTTAGGGTCACTCGCCATTTTGAAATGGCCCTGTCCTTTGTTCTTCATTTGCAGGGGGAAAATTGGGCATTTTTGGGCTGATTTTTATTCATGTCATGGGGGAGGTAGAAACCACTGGACACAAGGAAATATGTTTCTGTGTGTGTGACCTGGGATTTGACTGGCAGTGTGTGGGAACTTCGTGTTTGGCTAGGAGTGTGTGTGTGGACTAACGTGGCTGGCAGTGTGTTTAACTGGCTTTTGGCTCCCTGTATCTGTGCACTGACATCTGGCTGGTGGCGTGTGTGGCTGGCTTGTGCGACAACTGGTGTGTGACTAGCAGTATGTGTGGACTGGCATGTGGCTGGCAGTCTGTGTGGACTGGAACCTGGTTAGTGCTGGGACACTCCCGGGTAGCCATGCGCTCTACAAATGCCCTTTCATTCATTTTATTCACCTGACTGGTGGTGACTTAGTAATTTTTTTTAACATTTCTGAATTAAATCTGGTATTTTAAAATGCCTGCTTCTTTGCTGGCCAAGTGACTATTTTTATGCAGCCAGTGTGTGTTTACCATGGGCCACCATTTTGCCTTTGTTCTCTTTGATGGGGCGCTGAGTGGCTATTTTGTGTAGCCATTGTTCTTTTTTGCCATAGGCCTCCATGCATTCTTTTTAATCCATGCCTTTTTGCTTGTTGTGAACATGTGGCCAGAGGCCATTTTGCATAGTGAGTGTGCTTTTTTCATAGACTGTATTCTTTTTTATCCATGCCTTTTTGCTTGTTGTGAACATGTGGCCAGGGGCCATTTTGCATAGTGAGTGTGCTTTTTTCTTAGACCGCTGTAAAAAAATGGGTGTTGGTAGACTGGGGCGTGATCTCTGGTCAAGCAACCGCCACAGTCCCTTGCAGGGTGAACCACAAAAAAGGCACTAAACTAACATGTGCTTAGCTCAGGGTAGCTTGGCGCAAAAGGCATTCATACTTAACTTAGAGGCAATGCGTAAAGCATTTAGGAAGCATACAAAAAGTAATTAGGGGAAACGCAGAAAAAGAAAAATCCTCATAACAATTTAGAAATATAGAGCAAGTTTTAATAAATTATTTGACACCAAGACAGCAAAACTCCAAACAGTGGACCTGGTGGTATGTATTTTTTAAGCTTGAAGTGAAATCTAGCCACTAAAAGAACAAAGCACCATCTGTAGGTACCTTGACGCACAAGGCTGAGTCAAAGCCGAAAAATATGGCTGACCCTGATGGAGTGTGGTTTGGATCCAAGAAGTGGAGTGGACCTGGTCAGCACTTACCTTTGGACTTAGATGACATTTTTAAGAAAAAGTTCTGAGGGTGTAAAAGTACAGTGGGGCAAGACTGCAGGAAGTGTCTGAGGAAGGAGCATTGTTATCTGGGAGCCGCTGGATGAAGTCACAATGAAGATTCCTACGCTTGGACTTAGTCACTTTTTTGAAAGTTGAAAATCTCCCATGAGTCAAGGCTAGAGGCTAAAGTAGACAACATTTCCAGGAGGCTAGATATCCCTTTGGTGAAAGACCGCTGAGCAGGATTTGCTGCTGTGGAGCAGAAAGTAGCGGAAGCTATCAAGAAGTCAGGTTGCTGAACCTTGGGCCAATATACGAACAGGTTGGTCCTGGCCTTCCCTCAGAACAGTTTTTTGCCAAAAGGTTTCTATGAGGAAATGAGGACTATTATATGTTGTGGTTGTGCAAACTCACTGCATAATATACTCAACAACCTCTTTCGCACCATTGGGTTTCATCTGCCAAACCCTCAACTTAACCCTGAGTAGCTGGGGCACTGAGTAGCAAGGCTTACACAGAGGAACAGGTGTAAAGCATTCAAACAGCACCAAAAGAATGGAAGAAGAAATCTCTGCGACACTTAAGAAATCCAACAGCAATTTATAAAAATACATCCACTGGAGGCTTTTGGAGATCAATATTTTACAAGCAATGATAAATCAAAGCAATTTAAATCAACCACAAACAAGCCTTGGCAAAGTCAATGAACTGGACACGGAAGTACTTGGGCTGATCACGTCAGGGTGAGAGCTAGTCAGGGGAGCCAGCAAGGTCCTCAGGAACAATTACCTTCAAAGTAGCAGTCCTCCAGCAGTTCCAGCACTTGATCAGCATTGCACTGAACTCCTAAGGAGTGGTCCTGATGCAATAGATAAAGGATGATGTGGATGCAATGTGGTTGATGGGGGTTTTTCTGCAGACATTTTTTGGTTCTGAAAGATGGTGTGGGGATTCTGGTTGAAGGGTTGATGTCCCACAAAGTCCTCTCCGGTCAGGCCAGAGTCCAGTCACAACTGGGCTACCAGCTGCCATTCTCACAGTTACAGGCCAATCCTTCCTGGGGTGATAACTTGCCTTCTGAGGGTCTAAGCAACCTCTATCAGCTCTGCTGGGCACAACAAACTCAGGTGCAACTCGGCATATCAACTCTTGGTCATCTGTGCTGCACAGCATCAGTGACAGCAGCTTGAATACTTTGGGCCACCAACTTGCCCCAGCAAGCTTCTGCAGCTGTTTTGTGCCTATGTTGCATACAGGAGACCGGTCAGCTGGCCCTTGGAGTTCTCTTGGCTTGACAGGGCTCTAGAGACAGCTTACCCTTGAGCTGAACATGGCAGGCACAGTCCCTCTCTTCACTAGCCACCAGGTGCAGCAGGCGCAGTATTTATTGGTACAGACTCTGTTTGCTGGTCCCTCAGTGCAGCATGGCAGTCCTTGTTTGGTATTTTTTTTAGTCTTTTGAGATCTGAGATCTGGGTGCCAGGGGTGTCCCCTTTATACTCAAAATGTGCCATCAGGGCAAGAAGCGGTTTGTAGCCAATCAACTATCGGGTTCCCTCCCACCTGGTGACCACTTCCTATGGAATGTGGCATCTGGCTATTTCAGGATGCACCATTCGGCCCACTCCCAAGATGGTGAGACCCCTCTTTTAGTGTTCAGACCAAACTAGCCCACCCCCAGGATGTGGCTACCTCGGGGCTACACGCCCCTAGGGAAACTGTTTGCCAGCTGGTTTCCCCTTGCTACTCCCTATGGCAGTATATCTACCTAAATAATGGGGCGGCTCCCTACCTGGTGCTAGACATTTGCACTTCAAAGGTGTTTCTCCTTTGAAGCCTGACTTTTGGGGTCCTCCTTCAGGAGGGAGGTGACACCTCCTTGACCTGCAATCCCTCATTGTTCTGCTTCCTGGGAGTCATTGGCATGTCTCTCTAGGAGGGCAGAAAGGTGTCTTGTGGAACAGGCTTCATGTGTTTTACAAGACAAGAAAGTGGCAGCTTTGTCAAAGGTCCATGCTGCAACAAGTTACATTAATTTAGACTTGTCTGGCTTAATGGAATGAGTTGTTTGAAACCTTAGAATGGCCATTTTGGAGCACCGTTCAAAGGTTAGCACAGTTGAGGGGTGCACATGTAACCCTGTCCTCAACAACTGTGTATTTCTGCTGTAAAAATTTAATTTGTGCATGTTTACTGCTAGGACAGGTAAAATACATGCCCTGCTTGTGTCATTTGCAGCACCTTGCCTTAGGACTCCTTAGGACACAGAAGAGTGACTTACACAAATGTATAAGGGAAGTGGTGGCTTTGAATTTACGTACCCCGGCAAAGTCAGACTAGTAGTGCACAGCTGCTCTACCAGTTTGAAGTGACAGACTGGGGGGCTTGTTTTACTTTGGGCACCTCCAGGGTGACACAACCAGAGCTTCAAGCCCTGGGTACCCCTCTACCTAACTTTCCCATACACATTAGGATCAGGGCACTGGTTCTTAGTTCTGACTAGCAGCCCTCAGTGCACTCTCAGAGTTGAAAATCAAGGAGCATCAGTCATAAAACTTGGGGGGGGGGCGTGAACATACAAAAGGAGGCATTTCCTTACATTTTCCAAGTCCTACCTTTTGGATTTTGGCTGCCTGGCACCGTTTGAACCACCACCAAGGGTATAGGTCAAGAGGGGCACAACTTGGGGAGGTCAGGACTCACTCAAGATGGGTCCAGGTTTAGGCCCAAGATAGTAGGAGCGTTTTATGGCACTCTTACCGTGAACAGGAGGCCAGTAAGCTAGCACTTGGAGTCAATATGGTAGTTATGGGCTCCTTGAAGCAGGGCTCAAACAGCAGGAATGGCTTCTGAAGGTTCAAGGCAGGTGCCAGGCAGCAAAGCAGTCCTTCCTGGTGCAGCAAAGCAGCCTTGTGGAGTGCACAGCAGCAGGTGGTCCGCTGAGAGTCATTCTGCAAGTCTGGAAAGTGAACTGAAGAGTTGGCCTGATGGCTCTACTTTTATACCTGGTGCCTTCTTTGAAGTTTAGAACATTTTCAAAGTGGTTTGTCTTTGAAGTGCTCGGAATTTCTGATTCCCCTGATCTAGCTTCAAGCTGGATGAGGGAACAATGCAGTGGTGACAAGCCCTTTCTGTGATGGCAAAGCAAAACCCATTCAATTGCAACAGGGCTTGTGCCAAATTCCACCCCCATCCTACCAGCAGATGGCTCATTGAGGCACACCTAACCCCTTTATTGTGTGACTGTCTGAGAGGGACCTCCAAAGTCTAACTGGCAACTACACTCAGTCATGTAAGCTAAGACTGACTGCAAGCACCAAATGGCAATGGGCAGGAAAATGTCAACTTTCCAAAACTAAATTTTGGAAATTGTAATTTATAATCCAAATATACCATTGAAGAGGATTTTAAATTATAGTTTCATAGATACCAAACATGAAGGGCTTATCTGTTCCCAAACAAAAGTTAGCATTTATTAGATGTAAGAAGACAACCCTGTGTTATGCTTTGGGACGGCAAGGCATCAAAGTAGTGAAAAACAAATGTAGGAGTTTTTCACTATCAGGATATGTAAACTTAAAAGTACATTTTCAACATTTTTATTTCAATGGACCCTGCCCTTCGAGTACCCAGGGCCTACTTTAGGGCTGTCTTATATGCAGTAAAAGGGGAGTTTAAGGTTTGGCAAGGATGTTATATTCCCAAGTCGGGTTAGTAGTTTAAAACTGCATTCAGGCTTTAATTGCATGCCTCTGAAATGTTTTCAGGGCTACTTAAGTGGGTTGCACAATAAGTGCTGCATGCCCAGAAGTAGCATTACATTTACATGCCCTGGGCATATGGCATACCACTCTACAAGGGATTTATAAGTAAATTAAATATACTAATCAGATGTAAGCTAATGTTAACATATTTTGGGGAAGATTGTAGGAATAGGTAAATATGATGTCATGAATGTGCAATGTTAGGTGGCAAACTCTGCTCCACGGGTGAAGTTGATGGAGTTTTGTCAATCTGCGCTCCACTTGGGAGTGTGGAGTTCAGAAAAAAATTAAATCTCTGCTTATGCCACCTGCAAGCTGCGGAATGGAGTTTACTGGCACTCAGCTCACCCAACAACTGCCGCGTGTGTGCAGTGCTTCACTCATGTTCTAAGCAAAAGGCAATCAGAGGCAGTGACAGAGCAGCTGGCATGTGGAGAGTGGGAGGCCACTCCCTCTGCCATCCAGTGTGTGAGCTGGAGCTTTCAGAGGGCTGGGAGCAAAAGGAGCTCTTCGGACCAAAGGGCACCTCCATGGCCAATATATTCCCTATCAAAGGAGGTCAGTCAGTAGTGTTTGCAGGAATATTTTTCTACCTCTAGGAATGAGTCAGTGGAAGGCCAGCGCTAAGAGCCCTTAGAGGGAGCTGGAAACCCTAGCAATCACCGGAAAGGAGCTGCAAGGAGGTGCGGCTGAACCCCTATCCACCAACTGCGAAATGCTGCTGCCCCCTTCCACCGGTATCATGCCCAGGACAGATGGTGAGTGAGCTGGATTATTTTTTTAAAACATGTATGTGCACAGGGAAGTAAAGCAGTCAACAATACTGACTTTTTTGTGGATGTGTGGTTCAAGGCTTGTGTAGCTGGGAAAATTGCATGAGGCAGCGATGAAGACTAGCCCAACAAAGGCAGCCCACAGCCATTTTTAACCTTGCCCTGAGACTCGAGACGCATACTGGAACCACCAAATTGCATTGCGTAAGCACTTAGCACACCACTTTTGATATTGAAGTGCACGTGTTTACTGAAGCTGCCATTATTGCTGCCAAGACGCAGACAAAATGCAGCCATGTAACAGACAAAATGACGTAAAAGATTATAGTATGGGCAGTTTGTACATCATAGGTCTACTTTAAGACAATTCAGTTACTACATTGCCATGATAAGCATTCTTCGGTCATTATAAGGGGTGGCTGAGGAATATTCGGCCCAAGCGCTGGAGATAGCGTGTGAGTTTCTCCGCCAAATAATTAGGGCCTCTGTTAATAAATGCTTTATGGCCCAAACAGCAGATTTTGGGCTAGATGTAGGTAAATCTTATTTACCGATTCATAAATACCGAATTTTACCGATTCGGTATTTATGAATCGGTAAATAAGATGTAGGTAAAAATTCGGTAATTTTTACCGAATCGGTAGGATTCGTTATTTACCAATTCGGTAATTACCAAATTGGTATTTGCCATTGATTCCTATGGGCCTTGAAGCCCATAAGAATCAATAGCAAATACTGATTCGGTAATTACCAAATCGGTAAAAATGCCTTATTTCCAAGAGGGACAGGGTGTCACTTTGACACCCTGTTACACCCCTGTTTCAGGCTTGTGTGCCATGTGGCACACACTATTTTTTAAATACTATGTGTTTAAATGCTGGGGTGCACTGTTCAACTTGCACTATAAGGTGCTATTGGTTTATAACAAAAATTTCTCTTTATGTAACAAAAACTTTATATCAACTTCATTGCATTTTTATAATAAATTCATACATTTGCGTGCATTAAAAGTTATCACATTGTAATCTTGTGATGCTGTATACCGTTAGCGTTTCTTAAAAGCGATTGCTAATCAATGTGAAAATCAAAAATTCAAATGACCAAATTTCCAAATGAGTACAATTTCATTTTTCAGTTTCCAGTATATTTTTTACAAGTTTTTTTTACAAATTAACACAAGTGCGACATTCCACAGTCTTATTGTTTGATTACTGAGAGTTCAAACACTTTCTTTCCCAATGCATTTCGATGCCTTGCACCTTCGTCAGGGGAACTTTGCTGAAATTAAATGAAATACAATAACTATAACTAGTATCATTTCCGTTACTATTGTTTTGAATCAAAACGTTCAAAAACTATCTCTTATATCAAGCATTATATTCCTATCTTTATGGTTACATCAGCTGAAACTGTTTTGCATGCTTTTATTCTAAGAGTGTGTACATTGTCAAACTGCTGTGTCTTATGCACAAAAGGTGCTGTGTTTGAAAAAAACCTTGACACCATAGTTTTTTATTGCGTTTTAAATGGATAATTTTCCCATGTAAAAACCAAATACCAAGTGTTCATTCATGTGATCGGCATGCTAAAATTGCATATATTTATGTATACGTGCACGATATCTTACCTACTGGGATATCGTCGTATGTTATGTGCTGGACGCTTGAAAGTTCAATATGAATCTGGAAAGTGTAAATGTAAATTCAGGGCGCCGTCATTATACGCTATATGTGCCTCCCAATGCAGTTAGACCATAAACACATGTCTTGAGGCTTCTAGACCGAGTGCTACTCAGTGTCCTATCTTGGGTATGATGCCGGAATTCTGGCTGTAAAACATACAAATATGTCGTTGTTTAAACAGCTCAGCCTCAAAATGCTTCAGTGCCCTACTTGTAACGACAGTGTGTACCTTATTTCAGGGTCTGTTTGTGTTTCCGTGCGTTGACCCTGGATATTTGAAAAACCGGTCTTTCTAGCAGTTCGTCTCTGTGTTTACCGCGCTCATGACTCGGGTGGTAAAATTAGAAAGTGGACTGTATTTGCAAGAGGAGTGAAATTGATATGGACTAAATATCTGTGTCCCAAACTTTTTTTGGTATTTGTTACGCGTTCCCAGCATTACATGCACTCCGTGTATTGCTTCTATTGCGGTTGTATGTGTTATTTACGTACCTCAAGTTGCGTTGTGTTTGAGAGTCATTAAATCAGTTAAGGGATAAAATTATTCTTGAAATCGCTTTGATTATGTGTACGTTCCAGAATGTTAACATGCTTATAAAAACACCAAATTCTGATTTTAATACAGATGATTAATTGATGTTTCCTAGTTTATAAAAAACATAAACATTCAATTTTGTCATTCAGACCATGGGGTTTAACTGTATTCAAGAAAGTGATCCAAAAGGTCTCTCTTTGCGCTAACTCTTTGTGTGGGTCAACATGCGGTAGAACCGACACCTGCTCTAGAACCGTGTATCTTATCTGGGGAATGGTGTGTTTGTTTTCTGTCCAGTGTAGCGCCAAACTTGATTTCTCACTTGTTGTTCTGATTGTGGACTTATGCTCTGTGAGTCTAATCTTTACTTTTCTAGTCGTTCTCCCAACATATGTCAGTTCACAAGGACATTTGATGGCATATATAACTAGACTCAAATTGCAATCTGAAGTGTGTCGTAACTTGATTGCTTTGCCTGTTTGTGGGTGCATGAATGTATTTCCCACTATTACGTTCCCACAATGACCACAGTTGTGGCATTGTCTCATGCCTCGTTCAGTGTGTATTGTCCTTACTAGTGGATTGCTATTGAGAATTTCTCTTACATTTTTGGATTGTGAAAATGCAAAGATGGGATTGCCTACAAAAATGTTTTTGAAATCTTCTTCGTGTTCGATTAATTCACATCTCTTCAAGATGCTTCTTTTGATGTTGGTGGCTAGTGTGGAGTACTTTAATACACTCACTTCCCTTCTTTGAGTTGGTTTTACCGATTTCGTTAGGAGTTTAGATCTTTCAAAAGATAAGGCTTTTGTGTGTGCTGCTTCCAATATCTGGGGTGGATATCCCCTTTTCCTGTATTGTCCTGCCAGTTCTTCAATGTATTTCTTTGCTTGGATTTCATCAGTATTTGTTTATTCTGATAAATTGCGATAAGGATAAGTGGTTTTTTAGACTCTTAGAGTGAAAACTGGAGTAATGCAAGGCATTATTTCTATCCGTTTTCTTTTTATAAAACTTTGTCGTCATAATGTTCTGATTCTTTTCTATTTGAATGCCCAAAAAGTTGATGCTTGTTGCATTAATGCTATAGGTAAACTTAATATGGGGATGACATGTATTCAGGATCCGGATTGCCTCCTCTAGTTGATGTTTTGTGCCTTGCCATATGATTAAGATGTCATCAATATACCGTTGGTATTATAGCAAGTTATCCGACCAGTTTCTGTTACTTAGAATATGGGTGATTTCAAACTTGGCCATGAAAATGTTTGCATACGTTGGTGCTCCAGTAAAACCAAAAAAGGTGCCCCTCTTTTGGAGGTAAAATTGTGATTTCCAAGAGAAATAGCTGTGATAGAGACAGAATTGTAATATCTCTAGTAAAAAAAATTTCAAAGTTTCTTCATATGGGTTATTAAGTAATATCCACTCAACTGCTTCAATTCCTTCTCCATGTGGGATAAACGTGTATAATGCAGAAACATCTATAGTGGCTAGCCAAGTTTCTGTGTCAGATGGTATGTTGATGTTATTCAGTTGGTTTAAACAGTCTGTAGTATCTTGTACATATGACACCCATTGTTGTACCAAAGGTTGGAGATGTTAATCAAGAAATCTACCTATCGGTTCATGTAGCGACCCGCACCCTGCCACAATGGGGCGGAAAGGTGGGTCAATCGCATCTTTGTGCATTTTTGGCACCATGTATATGTGCGGTCTTTTTGGGTAATTCGTAATTAGATATTTGAAAGTGTTGTTGTCTATCCATGCAAGATCTTTTGTCTTTTTGAGAATTGTGAGTAATGTGGTTTGAAAGATTGGAGTTGGGTCAGTATCCAAAGGAATGTAAGTGTCAGTATCTTCAACATGTTCTGTGACTTTCCGTTCATAAGATGTGGTATCCATTACTACCAACGCTCCTCCCTTGTCCGCCGGTTGAAAAGTTAGGTTGTTGTTTGTACTCATTTCTCGAATGATTGTCGCTTCCCTTTTGGATGAATTCTGTTGTTTACTTTCCATTTGATATATGTGTGTCAAATCCTTCTTGACCAGTAATTCGAACAGGTCGAGTGTTTTGTGGGAAATAGGAGATATGAAAGTGCTTTTTGGTTTGAATTCTTTTTGAGGTCTTGAGATAGATGGTTCTTGTGGTATGTGGTGAAAAAAACAACGAAGTCTAAGTTTCCGCATGAATTTGAAAAGCGCTATTTCCGTTTCCAAAGCTTTAGTGTGGTAGGTAGGAACAAAGGGCATGTATGTGTGTCACATGGCACAGGTGTGCATGCACAGATGTGCATGTACACAGGAATTCGTTATTTACCACACAATTGTATTAGGTGGTAAATAACAAATTCTAAAGGCCCTGTAGCACTGTTTAAAGTGCTACCTACATAAGAAATTACAGATTTGGTAATTTTACCGATCGGAAATTTGACCGAATCTGTAAAATTTACCGAATCAGTAAATTTACTGATTCAGTAATTTTACCGATTCGGTAAAATTACCGATTCGGTAAATTTACAGAATCTGTATGTTTTTGCTACCCCTACATACCAATGTCCAAATACCGGTCGGAAATGGCTGTATTTTCGGCCGTTTCCGACCGGTATTTGAACACCTACATCTGGCCCTTTAAATGTAATTCTTTTAACAAGAGTAAGCCAGTGGAGACGTCTTAGTAGCTTCTAGGCAGCATATTGAGAACCAGCCGCACTGCTGTATTCTGAACCACATGCAACCTGTTAAGTACAACCTTGTTTGCTGCTGCTGGAAGGGCATTACAGTAGTCAAGACAACTGATAACCAAGGCTTGTATCAGGGTCTTGCTTACTGATAAAGCATAGCCCAACAATGACAAACACCGAAGACCAAAACACCTTTGAGGAAATTTGGACATTACAAAACAAACAACTATCCGGTCAAATTGGTAGCAGTATGATCCATGTTTCTAGCAGTCAACAGAAAACACCCTTCAGGCCCAAATCAACATTCCAGCCAATTATGGTCCATGCCAATCTGGACACCTACCAGGAGATAGTAGTACAGGATTTAAAGAAACAATATACCACCACTAATAAAAAGAAGCTCTGCATCAGTAAACTAGAAACGAACACTACATAATAGTGGAGCAGCCTGATAAAGGCGGAAACATAGTCTTGTGGCCTCGTCCAATGCATCTGAGAGAGGCAGAAGTCCACTTGGGGGATTCTACATACTATCGCAGAAGCAACATTCAAAATTTAAAACTTGCATGGGTGGACCAGTATCAGAAACTACAGGCATGGAGAAGTGCGAGTCTTCTTTCGGAGGATGAGTTTCGCTATTTGAAAAAGGAGCATCCTTTTATTTAATTCCTAAGATTCATAAGAGGGTCGACATACCACCTGGTCAGCCTATCATTTCAGCTATTGACAGTTCGACGGAGAATGTTTCCAAATAAATTGACTTTTATCTTCAGGACATAGTGAAGTCCTTGGATTCTTATGTCAAGGACTCTTTTGATTTCCTGCGCAAAGTGGAGCGGTTTTCCTGGGGTCCGGATATGCTACTTATGACTCTTGATGTCTCGGCCTTGTACACCTCCATAAGACATTGTGATGGACTAAGAGCCATGGAATTTTACCTTAACAAACGCCCCTCTAATTCAGTGGCTCACAACAAGATGCTACTGAATATGACACAGATGTGTCTGGAACAAAACTTTTTTATCTCCAACTGTGCCATCTACCAGCAGGTCAGAGGTGTGGCGATGGGGGCCTGCTTCTCCCCCAGCTACGCGTGTTTGCACGTTGGCTGTAGGAGGAGCAGGTCCTCTTTGGCCAACACCAGGAAATTGTCATCAACAACATTCTACTGTACCTGAGGTATATTGATGATTTGTTCCTTGTTTGGAGGGGCACTCCAGAAAGCGCCATGGCTTTTGTAGAGGTAATCAATAAGAACAGTATTAATTAGAATTTTACTTCTAACATCAGTTCTAAGTCACTGTGTTTCTTAGATGTAGAGGTCTATGTCCAGAATGATAATCTGGCTACCAGACTATATAGAAAACCCAGTGCTGGCAATACCATATTACATGCCACTAGTCACCATCCGACAAAACTGATCCGGAGCATCCTCTTTGGGGAGATGCTTCGGATCAGAAGGATTTGCAGCACTGAGGTAGAATGCGCAGCTGCACAAGAAGCAAGTAGGCTGCGCTTTCTGGCAAGGGATATTCTAACACCCGCCTACTTAAAGCGATTCAACGTACCAATCCATTACAAGACAGGAGGCCATGTTTCCGAAGGAAAGGATTGAGGCAAGGGTAGGTCTAGTTGAAGACAAGGTTCCTGAGATACTCTCGTGCATTATATTGATGTATAATCGCCAGCACGGGAGTTAAGGAAGATTCTTTACAAAAATTGAAACCTTGTCCAAAGTGATCCAATTATTGGACAGAAAGTGACTAGTAAGCCATTACTTACTTTTCGTAGATCGCCCTCTATGGCCAAAGCGCTTGTAATTAATACCTTGGGGCCACAATTATCTACAACCTGGTTGTCTTTAAGTAAGGGTTTTAAAACATGCCCCCAGTGCAAGGCCTGTCAATATGGGAGCAATAGAATACATTACAGCAGTCCCTTCCGACAGGTGCCTATTGCCATCAATAAAAGATTAACATGTAGAACAGACTATGCCGTTTATGTGCTGGAGTGTCCATGTGGGTTGAGGTATGTTGGCAGCACCCGACTACCCGCCCACAAGCGGATACTCCATTACATACGTGCTATTGTGGGGCATGACCAGACCTATCCGGTTGCCAGGGCTTTTGAAGGTAAACACTCGGGGAGTCCTGGACAGCTCCAGTATTATGACATTGATATGGTAGTAGCCTCCAGGAGAGGAGGGGACCGAGAGGCCAAACTGTGGCTCCTCGAGACTAGATATATTCTGGAGCTTAATACAAAGAACCCCAATGGAATAAATGATAGAGAAGATCTTTACACTTGTATCTAGGACTCCCTATAAGTGTTTAGCCTGTCCGGAAAATGATATTAACTGATTGTTTTTAATAACAGAAATGTGGCTGAAAGATATTTAAATAATACTGGTATTTTTTATTTTATAATGATCTGTTTGTCTTGCACTTTTGCACGTTTTTTGCACTTTGCACATTATTCTTAGCACTTTAACCAATGGGGCAGACATTTATTCAGTGGAGGGCCCACTTGGGCTTTATTCTTTTGAAAACGAATCTAGTGAAAAATACTTTTGATAACGATGAGATGAATATGACATTTTTTTATACTGTGCAAGCAGCCGTTTCTCTTTAACAGATAGAGGACCTATGGCGTGTAGGTTTGGCCCTACACAAAATAATGAAAGGGCAAACTTGAAAATTTTCATGTTCAATGGTAGCCACTTTGGTTCAATGACTTGTTTATACACGCTGTTTTCTTAAATTTAATGTAATGGAAAGCAATACAACACAATTAGCAGTTTCCTTACTTTTTAACATAACCTATTATATTGTTATTATTTTTTTAGGTTTATTGTTACATATATTCATGGCTGTTTTTTAAAAAAGAGATACAATATTTATTTATTTATTTATTGTTCCAATCAAGCTATTGCACAGTATTTCTTCCATGCTTGCACTTTGTTATCATGCACTGCTACTTTAAAAGTCTGCCTATGGGCACACAGCACGTCATGTGATCAAGCCTCTACCTGAGGCGAAACGCGTCATGGCGGACGCACTGGCATGAATTAAATAAACACTTTTGCACCAGCAATTTAAAGGGTCTACTCTTCATCATTTTGTATCTACCAGCAGAGTGTTGTTGTTGCCGAATAAAAGCACTTGAACAAAGCTAACCTGGGCCTCGACTCTCTGTCAACGATCAAAGACGGTAAATTTTGGATATGTATATATATATATATATTAATTGAAAATACCATAGGTTTCACACACATTATAGTTAGGACCTAGCAATAAAAAAAACCTTGCAAATTCATTGAAAAAACCATAGGTTTCACACATGTTATAGTTAGCTGAACATTTCACTCATACAAAACCATTGAAATTCCCTCGTTATAGTTAGTTCAGCTAACTATAACTCACGCTGCAGCAATGCACTGCTGATGATGTCACATATTACATCACTCATGACATGGTCAGTGACATCACTCATGACATCACTGATGACATCTCAAATGACATC
Source organism: Lissotriton vulgaris (assembly GCF_964263255.1). Classification (NCBI taxonomy): domain Eukaryota; kingdom Metazoa; phylum Chordata; class Amphibia; order Caudata; family Salamandridae; genus Lissotriton; species Lissotriton vulgaris. Next base: position 16,233 of record NW_028252887.1, read on the forward strand.
ACTCATGACATCACTGATGACATCATCCAGTGAATGTGTGTCTTTCTGAAAAATAAATATTTTTTATATATGTATATCTAATGGTCGATAGAAGAATAAATGGGTAAATAAGTGTCTAAATGGATGTTTATCAGTGACTCACTTTGTGTATAAGTGGCTGCATGGGTTGGTAAGTAGCTACATGAGTGACAATATTGGTTATTAGTTGGTATTAGTTAATAGAGGAGGTCTCCTGACACTCGACGTGGTGTCACTGCTGCTGCCTCCCAGCCACAATACCATAGGCGTGGAGGCGGCGGCGCCCGCACCCAAAACACCCCAGACCCAGTGAAACCGCAGTCTTTGAAGACACGACAAAAGACGACAGAAACAAAGGTAAGAGAAGCCGTCACAACATCAGCCTCCGCTGTAAATTGTATATGCATGATGTTATTTTTTTTCCATCATATGGATCTCCTACCCCGCAATGGTTTTAAATTGTATGCAAATAGTATAAAAGTTTGCTTCACAAGGTCCTATACACCTCTAATTTTATAAATTATGCGTGCATAAATTTTTGTGTCATATTTCTGCACTACACCACATGCTTAGGCCTATATTCTTATTAATTGTGCACAGCCACAGCTCGTGCAGGGCGTTACGTCGGGCGGTGACGTCAGGCAGAGCAGGGGCAGGGTGGGGGGTTGTAAAATGCGGGATATGGACGATGTCAGGTAAGTACCGAAAAAAAAAACGAATTTCGTTACCCGCACTGCATCGCCAAATGTGATGCAGCGCGGGCAAAAAAACATGACATCATCTATATCCTGCATTTTACAACCCCTCACCCTGCCCCTCCTCTGCCTGAAGTCACCGCCCGGCGTAACGCCCGGCACGAGCCATGACTGATTGAGCATGCATGATATTATGTTTTTCTGCGTCACGACCCCTCCCACGCCTCTATTCATATTCATCTTCGATGTCACGGAACAGTCTCAAGCCTCTTTTTTTTATAAATTAAGCGTCCATGAATTTATGTGTGGTATTTTTTAAGTGTGTCAAGTGCTCTGGAATCTGTTCTTTTTATTGTATGTTCATGATGGTATTTAAATTGTAAGTACATAGTATAAATGTTTCTTTCTGTGTCACGAAGTCCTCCAGACCTGTATTTTTATAAATTCTGCCTGCATAAATTTCGGTTTTGTATTTTTGAACTGTCACGTGCTTTAGCCTGTATTCTTATACATTGTGCAATCATAATACTATTATTTTTTAATCCATCACGTGGCCCTCCCAGCTCTGTTTTGCATTATTTTTCTGGAATATATGGTTTCTGGTTCATCGTATTTTCTCCCTTCTAATTCTCCCATTAGTTTTAATATTTATTACTGCGTCACGTGACACTCCCAAGCCTGTATTCTTTTAAATGAAGCCTACATGGTTGTAATAGTTATTGCTGCGTCATATGGCCCTCCCAGACCTCTATTTCAATTAATGTTTAGGAGCTGAATCGAGTAATGTTTAGAACACTATGGCAAATGTAAGATGTTTTTAAAAGTTTTTCAACTGCAGTTTCTTTATTTTGAATAGATAGTCCATTCATATTCACGTTTTTGAATATTTGTAAGTCTAAACAAATGTAATTGGGTTGTAATGTAAACCTGATAGCATTTTAACTCTACAAGTACGTTTTAAGAAAATTGACATTCTTCTTAGTCGGAGAAATACTGGCTGTCATTGGATACTTTTGGTAAGTGCAAGTTTTTCAACATTTATTAGTCCGTTTACAAAGTTATTGTTCAAAAATATAACTGCTTGTAATAGTTTAAACTGTCTACATTTTTTTATCAAATAATTTAAAGGCTAATCTTTTAAAATAATTTTGTAATGTATCTAAAGTAGACATCTGTACCGTAAAATGTAAACTCTCCATACTAAAAATCATATTTCTATAATATTTTCTATAGATTTCCAAACCTTTAACAAAGACAATCGTTCATGATTCCAGAAGTAACAAAATTCATACCTATCAAGTGTTTTTATTATATTGAAGGTAACTTTTCCCTACAAAAAATGTTCCCTATCTCTTTATTATTGATTATATTTTACAAATATAAAATTGCCAATATAATTTCTCTTTATGAAATTTAAAAAAGCAAAATATTTAACATAACCATTCGTATCTTTCTAAAAGGTTTTCCTACAGCAATTGAACCGTCCCGAATATGACCAATGGCAGTTAGTCATTTTAATAGGTTACCACCCGATGCATCAAGCATCCATTTTGCGATTCCTTTTTAGCGAAAAATAAGGATTCGCTAATAAGGAATACCAAAATGCCATGCATGAAGAACTTGCTTAAAAAATAGTGATTTCTTAAAATTCCTTAATTGCGACTCGCAAATTGCGAATCGCAATTAAGGAATACCTTCCCATTCATTCCTATGGGCCTAGAGGCACTTAGGAATGAATGGGAGGACATTCTCAATTTGCGATTCGCAATTAGCGAATCGCAAATTGAGAATGCAATTTCAAGGGTGCAGAGGTGTCCAAAGGACACCCTGTTGCACCCCTGAAATCTGCATATGGGTACATCTTGCACACACACATGCCCCAAGGGCATGTGTGTGTGTAAAAGTGGAACTTTGAAAAATGCACTTTAGTACATTTTTCAATGTTTTTGCAAATTACCATGAAGTTCAACTTCATGTTAATTTGCTATTCCTATTAGCGAAATCGCTTTTTTTTTGCTTGAGGCATTGCATTTAAGGAATCTCAATTTGGGATTCCTTAAATGCAATCGCAATTTAAGGAATCTCAATTTAGAGATTCCTTAATTGCCGGTCACAAAGGGGCAGATTCTGAGAATCTGCTCGTTTGCGACCAGTTTTTTGCCTGATGCAACTCCTTCAAAATACTCGTAAATACCAAGAGGGTTTTCAAGGATAACATTTATGAACGTCTACCAAACGAATCTATAGTGCCCGTCGGAGGGATATTGCTATTTGCATATCATTTTGTCTCACCACTACTATGACAAGCACGGAGAATCACGCCGCGCGCACTTAGGACCCTGCCTCTCTGGACCCCGCCCGCCCCTGGTCTCTGGTGGTTGGTCGGGCGGATGGCCCAATCGGCGTCCGGCCGACCCATTTCCGGTCCGGCGATATTGCGTGACTTGGGGGTCAGGGGGTGGAGACTCTGGGCCTATTTAGGGTCATCTCCCTGTGACTGGGGTCTCTGTTCCCGCTATCACTCCTGGATACCTGACTGCTCACACCGGCACCTGGCCATTCTTGTGATCCTGGACGGCTTTCCGAAATTCTAGAAGCAGAAGGATCGAGCATCGTTCGTGTAGCCAGGTAAGGGGTCAAGTGCCTCGGGGGGCATCGTGGGCTGCCGTGAGTCACGGTGGGTGCTGGGACGGGATAGGAGTGTCGCTGCCTTACGGGGCTTACGGCTGTGTGCAGGGGTCCTCATGGTACGGGCTCCTGGGGTGCGGGAGCAGGGAACTCGGGCGCGTTAGGTGCTATAGCAAGGTAGTGCGAAGCGCGATATAGATAACATGGCGCCAAAAAAGGGAGGACAAAAGCGAAAAGATTCTGAGCCTGCATTGGCACAGATTATTAAATTATTGCTGAAGAAGTTGAGCAAGGAGGCTCCCGATAGCGGGATGAGAGCGATTCTTCCCAGGGGGAGCAGCCCGAGGTAGTAGAGCGGCCGCGCAGGGGGGTGCCACCAAAGGCCGCTTGTCCGCCATTAAAGAAGAAAGCCAAGGCACAGCCTAAAAGAAAAGGGGGAGCCAGGCAGGTAAAGAGTAGGCCTAGCCCTGCCAGGGAGAAACGGGACGAGGGATCAGTAGGTCCCGTCCCCATGCCTCCGTTAGATGCAGAGCAGGTTTACCCTTCTGATCCCATTCCGAATGTGCTCACGCCAGTAGACCCAGTGGGTTCAGTTTTGTATGAGATTAGGAGGCGCTGAAGGCTTTTGCCCCGGGGGGCGCGGTACCAATGGTTACGGTCCCTCCGGCCCCACTCCCACCACAGCCGAAGGCCGCAGTGGCAGCCTCGTGTAACCCATTAGACAGCTTGCTGGCGTCAGTTTCCACATTAGTGGGCCAATTATCAGCTCCGGAAAAAGTATTAGAGAGAGTGAGCGCTGGAGCGGCGGCACCGTGGGTGCCCCCTCAGGCCACGGAACAGGGTGCGTTGCAGGATATTCAGAAGCAGTTGGCGCTCTTAGTCGAGTCGCGCAAGGCGTTGCCCAGTGTAGCGATTGGAGCCCATCCCCCCGCGACAGTGATAGCTGTAACACCTACAGGAGGTAAGCCTGGTGACGCTACAGCAAGGAGCAGCGAGGTGGGGGCTAGTCAGGGGAACGTGTTGTCTCAGTCAGGGATGTTAGCTACGCATGTGAGTATGGAAATGCGAGAGAAGATTTGGAAGGGTGCCTACGTAGATATATTCTCCCTTATCAGGCCGAAGAGAAGAGAGGAGGATTACAAGGACAGGGAGGGGAAAGAGCACTCCTTCCGAGATCGAAGACCTAGGATTGAGGAAACAATAACCAATTGGTTGTTCGGCTTTTACGTTTATGTGACGGTGTTGTTAGAAAAAAGGCCAGAGTTGGCGATTCCGCTGGTGTTTTATACCAATAAGATCGTGAAGGCCCACTCCACTCATGGGGGTTCAGCCTGGCTGACATATGATAGGGAGTTTCGCTGGGCGAAGGAAGAAAACCCCTCCATTTGTTGGGATCAGGTGGAGGTCAATGCCTGGTTAGAGAGCGTGAGCAATAGGGAACACCCGGCTAGGCAGCCTTTTCGGACTTCCCAGGGAGGGCCGGGCAAGAAGAAAGGTACATGCTGGGCATTCAATGGGAAAGGGTGCACATTGCCCCCCGGGCAGTGCAAGTTTAAGCATGCATGCGCCTACTGCGGTCACCCGTCCCATCCCGAATCCAAGTGCAACAAGAAATCCAAAGAACGGGGGGGTACAGCCCCTAAGGATATCAAGCCCCCCCCCAAGTCTAAACTGCCGACTCCAGTGGATATTGAAAAGATGATTTTTTGGTTGAACAGGTACCCAGACAGGGCAGCTGCTAAGATGTTGTTTGAGGGTTTTTCCTGGGGATTTCGTATCCCAGCGTCTCATGTCCCCCCTATTAGTCAGTGTAGGAACCAGGTTTCAGTGAGAACCCATCCCTCAGTAGTGGCCACAAAGGTGGAAAAAGAGCGGGCCTTAGGCCGAGTAGCAGGCCCTTTCCCAGAGCCGGGACAATTCAGGATGATTCATAACCTATCTGCACCGAAGGGTGCATCGGTAAATGATGCCATCGACCCGGCAGTATGCTCAGTGATGTACTCGTCCTTTGATGCCGCGGTTCAGAAAGTGAGGGAACAAGGCCGGGGGGCATTGCTAGCGAAAACAGATATTGAGTCAGCATTCCGCTTGTTGCCGGTGCACCCCGAGGATTACCATTTGCTAGGCTTTCAGGTCCAACAGCAATTTTATTACGACAGATGTATGCCTATGGGTTGTGCGGTCTCCTGCAAGTACTTTTAGACCTTTAGCTCCATGCTGCAGTGGGTGTTTTCGCAAAAGTTAGGATGTACAGATGTGGTGCATTACTTAAACGACTTCATGGTGATGGGCCCCGCGTCTTCAGATGCCTGTGCTTTGGCCCTGAGTCAGCTGGTGGCCATGTTGAAGGAATTTGGAGTGCCGCTGGCACCAAGCAAGACAGTCGGCCCTGACACGTGCATGTCCTTCCTGGGCATCGAAATTGACACAGTAGCGGGGGAATGTAGATTGCCAATGGATAAAGTAAGAGCCTTTTCCCTAGCCATTGAGGTAGCCTTGGCGTGTCCGAAGGTGACGTTGCATCAGTTACAGGTTCTTGTGAGTCAGCTAAATTTTGCTTATCGCATCATTCCCATGGGGCGCCCTTTCTCGAGGTCTATAGCCAGAGCGATGGTAGGTCTTACCCAGAAGCATCTTCGGGTGCGATTAAAAGCAGGGGTTAAGGAGGACCTCAAGGTGTGGCGAGACTTCCTGACAGATTTCAACGGGCGTGTAGTGTGGTCCGCGCCGCCGGTGTCCAGTGTTGAGCTAGGCCTATACACCGATGCATTGGTTTTGGGGCGATCTTGGGTCCTTCCAGGTGCGGGCGGTCTGGCCAGCGGAGTGGCACTTAGCAGTCTTGACAAAGAATTTAGCTTTCTTAGAGCTTTTTCCCATTTGGGTGCAGTTACTGTCTGTGCGGAGCGCTTCAGGGACAGGGCAGTGATCTTCTGGTCGGATAACATGGCGGTGGTCCAGGTTATCAATCAGCAAGGGGCGACTTGCCCACATGTGCTGAGGTTGTTGAAACTGTTGGTGTTGGCATGCTTAAAATTGAATTTGACTTTTAAGGCTGCGCATATACCTGGTGTTGATAACCATGCTGCTGACGCTTTGTCTCGTTCCAAGTTGCTGGACTTCCGGAGGTTCCACCCGCAGGCAGAAGAGCGCATGACGACGTTCCCTACGTCACTGTGGAAAATTGGAGCCCCGCTTTAGCGGGGCTTGTAGGTGCCGCTCTGAGTGATCGCACCAAACGTGCCTATCAGTCACAGTTTAATGTTTACAGATCATTTGTGGAGCAGATAGGAAATGCGAGGATCTTTTCTACTGAAACGATGTACGCTTTTTTACAGGTTCTGCGGGATCAGGGCAAAACAGTGTCTTATGCTAGGGCCTCCCTGGCAGCGATAGGCTTCTTTGCTAAATTGGCGGGGGAGCGGGACTCTGGGGCTTCATTCTTGATCAGGAAGGCCTTAGCAGGATGGGCCCGATTAGACGGGCCACGGCGGGACTGTCGTAGGCCTTTGGATCTCCCGACCATGATTGATATTTTGGGGATAATGCCTGTTATTTGCCAGTCCCCGTTCGAGGGAATCATGCTGGGGGCGGCCTTCTGCCTGGCCTTTCGCCTGGGTGAGATAGTTGGGGCCTCCAGAGTAGACCATGGGGGGGGGGCTTGCAGTTCAAGGATATCTCCCTTTCCCCGGGGGGCCTAATATTGCGGTTGGGATGGTCCAAGACAGACCAAACAGGAAAGGGGGCCACCATCCATTTGCTGCCAGCCCCGGGGATAGCTGCCTGCCCCGTATCCCGCATGCAGGCGTACCTGGCCCGATGCCCAGCAAAGGGGGGGGGTCGGCTCTTTTCGTCCATGAAAACGGGGATTGCCTGTCTCAATACCAGTTTAAGGCAGTATTTGGGTTGGCTCTGGGGAATCTGGGTCTGAGCGCAGTGGGCTATTCTTCTCATTCCTTTAGGATTGGCGCCGCAACTTTGGACGCAGGGGCCGGTCTCGCCCCCAACATGGTGAAAAGCGTGGGTCGCTGGACCTCTGATTGCTATAAGCGATATGTAAGGCCCGAATTGTTGTAAAACATATGTGTGCAGTGTCTAACAGCTTCATCTCTCTCCTTTCTGATTAGTATGCCCGCTTCCGTGGAATGGGTACTCGGGCACTCTTTCGTGCTTCGCGCGGCGGTGCGCTTGCAGCGAAAGAGAGGTGGTGAAACCGGCCGCATTGGGCGAGAAAGAATTTGTATGGCATGGCATTGAAGGGATGCGTATCTGACACTTGAGGCGGATCGTCGAGGAGCTCAGGGCACGAGAGCACAAATCGCCGGATTGGATTATTTTGCATTTGGGAGGCAAAAAATGGTCGACAGAGGGCGCTTGGCTGTCAAGGAGGCCCTACTAGCAGAGTTTGCTTGGCTGGGACATGAGTTCCCATCAACGAAAATTGTCTGGTCAGGCATGATTTCACGCAGGGCATGGGGCCCAGGAGTGCGTCCTAGGTCTTTGAACGTCTCGGTGAGGCGACTGAACGGCGAACTAGCAAGGTTGTGCTCAGTGAAGGGCCGCTTGCACTACCTCCAGCACCGGATGATTTCCGGAGAAGTGATGTACCACCAGGACGGGGTACATTTGTCGGACTTTGGAACTGATACTTTTATCCGAGAACTTTGGTCATTTATTCTGAACGCAGGTGGGGAGGGTGTCAGACCTGTGGGCCTTGGCCACCCTTGTGGCGGAGAAGAGACCTGCGATCAGTAACTAGTGGCTAAACAAAATGGATGGGAGCCCGCTTGCCGGGCTCCATAGCCAGCTCTGAGGGGGGATATGGCAAGCTCTCCACTGGGAGGAAGTGACCACCGGCTGGGGAGGCTAGGGCGACAGATTTCGAGCCTCCTGGGCGACCCTGGGCAGCCTGGTGGTCGAGAGGTGGGCCCTGGTAATGGCGGACAAGGATCGAAGGGCGGGACCCACCACTCTAAGGGGCAGGTGCATGGCACTTGGCGTAGGGTACCCAGTTGCGAGATGCGAACCAGATGGTGTTCCTCCCTTAGGGTTGGGAAGGTGATGGAGCATGATATGCTCATAAATGGAGTTATGAATGTAACTTTTAAATATTAGATATGCATGTTATTGCTTGTCATGTTTATACAATGTTGTAAATAAACATGGGCTTTTTAACCCAACCGAATCTCTTGGTGATTTCAAAATGTGGGGATCTTGCATGTCTAGGGTAGTTGGGCAGCGGGGGAATATCTGGAGGGTACGGGTCCTATGACAAGCGCGGAGAATCACGCTGCCCGCACTTAGGACCCGGCCTCTCCGGGCCCTGCCCGCCCCTGGTCTCTGGTGGTTGGTCGGGCGGACGGCCCAATCGGCGTCCGGCCGACCCATTTCCGGTCTGGCGATATCGCGTGACCTGGGGGTCAGGGGGTGGAGACTCTGGGCATATTTAGGGTCATCTCCCTGTGACTGGGGTCTCTGTTCCCGCTATCACTCCTGGATACCTGACTGCTCACACCGGCACCTGGCCATTCTCGTGATCCTGGCCGGCTTTCCGAAATTCCCACCCACCCGTCCCTTAGATAAATAGGTTGAGGGGCGTTCTACGGAGAAGAGACCTGCGATCAGTAACTAATGGCTAAACAAAATGGATGGGAGCCCGCTTGCCGGGCTCCATAGGCCAGCTCTGAGGGGGGATATGGCAAGCTCTCCACTGGGAGGAAGTGACCACCGGCTGGGGAGGCTAGGGCGACAGATTTCGAGCCTCACGGGCGACCCTGGGCAGCCTGGTGGTCGAGAGGTGGGCCCCGGTAATGGCGGACAAGGATCGAAGGGTGGGACCCACCACTCTAAGGGGCAGGTGCACGGCACTTGGCGAAGGGTACCCAGTTGCGAGAGCGAACCAGATGGTGTTCCTCCCTTAGGGTTGGGAAGGTGATGGAGCATGATATGCTCATAAATGTAGTTATGAATGTAACTTGTAAATATTAGATATGCATGTTATTGCTTGTCATGTTTATACAATGTTGTGAATAAACATGGCCTTTTTAACCCCACAGAATCTCTTGGTGATTTCAAAATGTGGGGATCTTGCATGTCTAGGGTAGTTGGGCGGCGGGGGAACATCTGGAGTGTACGGGTCCTATGGTCCTAACACGGTTGCTCTGAAACCTATGATTGGTTTTCAAACCCAATCCTAATACAAACAATTACTATTCTTTTGAATAGTTGTGACAGCCCCATTGCTTTAATTTTAAAACACTTGCAACATGTACATTAATTTGCAAACTAACTTTTCAATGGTTTCCATTGCTATTATGATGCACTAATATACATCTTTTTTACATTTACAGTCTGTTGAAATATATTGTGGTGTCTGCAACCAAAAAGCTTCAGCAATTTATACAGAAAACTTTATGGTAAGGATATTTTCTGAGTTACGTCGACTATGATGGAAAGCTGACTATGCACCTTCAGGGATGTGGAATTCCGATAGCCCGACGCACAGGACATATTGTTTGGGGTCAAGGGCAACAAGTTTTCATGTGTACTGTGTCCTTGGCACAAGTAGGCCGAACTACCAGCAGCACAAACCGTATGGCTGCCAGTTAACAGTACCACATAATGGGTCAGAGAAGGGCACTGTCTGCAGTTAACGTAATATGTTTGCCCATATGTTAATTCTGTTCAAACCTGTATTTATCGTTCATTAATTGAATGCCTTTATTACTCGGGCGCGCACTCTAAATAAATGTTGTAACCTCTGAGTAGACAACTGTCAGTGGCTCCAGTATACAAAAGCGTGCAGCTCTGAAACACGCCTGACCCACGTATGCTTATCAGAAACTCTTGCATCTCTCAATGTTCAGCATCATATATTTATTGGGGCCTGTGCCATCAAGATTTGGCATTTATTTTGTCCTTGGAAGAAGTAGTCCCAGCCCCTACAACACAAATCCATTCATTCATATTGGCCTAGAGGCACTTAGGAATGAATGGGAAGACATTCTCAATTTGCGATTCGCAATTAGCGAATCGCAAATTGAGAATGCAATTTCAAGGATGCAGGGATGTCCAAAGGACACCCTGTTGCACCCCTGAAATCAGCATATGGGTACATCTTGCACACACACATGCCCTAATGGCATGTGCACATATTGTTTGGGGTCAAGGGCAACAGGTTTTCATGTGTATTGCGTCCTTGGCACAAGTACGACCAACTCCCAGCAGCACAAACCCTATGGCTGACAGTTAGCAGTACCACATAATGTGTCAGAGAAGGGCACTGTATGCACTTAACATAATATTTATTTATTTATTTATTGCATTTATAGAGCGCCTGACTCACCCCAAATGGGGTATCTCCGCGCTTAGGATCAGAATGTATTTCACAGGGGGAGGAGATTAGAAAAGCTGGGTCTTGAGTTTTTCCTGAAAGACAGATAATTTGCTACTTCACGCAGGTGTAATAGGAGAGATTTCCATAATTTAGGGGCCAGGATTAGAGAAGGATTTGCCTCCTAATCTAGTCTGCTTAATGCAAGAAACAGAAAGCATGCTTTTATCTTCAGATCGAAGCGAATGCTCAGGGGAGTGTTTGACTAATTTTTCTGACAAATATGTTGGGCCCATAGAATTAAGGCCTTTAAATACCAAGCAAAATACTTTTAAACTGAATTCTCTTATGGATTAGAAGCCAGTGTAGGCTGTGTAAGAGAGGAAGGGACGGGGTACGAAAGGGGGCACTAGTCACCAAATGAGCAGCAGTGTTCTGCACTACCTGCAGACTCTGTAAATCATGTTCCCTAGCAGATCTCAACAATGCGTTGCTGTAGTCCAGTCGACTCAGGACTAGAGCATGGATTAGGATTTTACGTGTGCTCAAGGGAAGAAAATGGAATGTCTTCCGAAGAAGGCTCAGTGAATAAAAGCAAAAGCGTTTTAACTGCTGCAATATGACCCTCCAAATTGAGGTCTCTTTATTGACTAGTACTCCTAGATTTTTAACCTCAGTCCTTGGGGTAAGGGCTGCCTCTTATTCTTCAGGCCACCAACCAGGAGACCATCTAGAGATGGCGTCCTTAAACAGCATGATCTCCGTTTTCCCTGTGTTCAGTTGCAAGAAATTTCTCTTCATCCAAAGGGTGATGGTATTCATGCCTTCGGAGAACAATTTCTGGACATCAGTGGTAAATTTTTTATAGGTGAAGATCAGCTGTGTGTCGTCTGCGTAGGAGATGGGAAGAAATCCGATCTTCCTAAGCAGACCAGCCAAAGGGGCGACATAAACATTAAACAAGGATGGACTGAGACAGGAACCTTGTGGCACACCCTTTGGTCATGTCAGTTAGAAAGTCCTGTATCCAATTCAGAGCCGAGTCCTGAACCCCTGCAAGACGGAGTCTGTCTACCAAAATTTGGTGAGATATAGAGACGAACGCAGCAGACAGGTCAAGCAGTACCAAAATCACTGCTTGACCTGCATCCACTAGAATTCTTATATCATCTACTTCCTTCACCAAAGCCATTTCTGTACCATATTTTGGCCGGAAGCTGGATTTAGAATGGTCCAGACAATTGGAGGCCTCCAGAAAAGCTGACAGATGGGTGTTCACATGTTTCTCCAAGAGTTTGCTGTATAGAGGTAACAGGGAAATAGGGCGGTAATTAGTGATAACATCGGAGGCCAGCTTCGTATTCTTACGGATTAACATAATTTGGGCAGCTTTCCAGGCTTTAGGTAGTTTGCCTTCTTTAATGGAGTGATTCAGAACAGAGCAAAGAGGTTCAGCTAATTCTTCTGCCAACTTTTTGGCATTCTTGGTGGGGATTAAGTTGGTGGGAGAACCCGACTTGGCTGATCTTAGTAGTAATTCTGTGTCTTGGGCTGTTAGCAGAGGAAATTCTTTGAGAGCACCCTGTCCCTCTGGCATAGGTGGTTGGATTGTATCAGCATCATCTTTGAGTGTAAGTGGAGAGACTATTTTACTGTAGATGTCTTCAATTTTTTGAGTGAAATAGTCCTAGATATTATCACTGGGAGATTGGGAAGGTTCTTCTTCAGTATCTAAGGTTTTAGGGTTTACAAAAGTGTTCAAGATCAGGAAAAGCATTTTAGGAGAGTTTCCTGATTGTTCCAACCGCACAATAATTTGATATTTGCGTGCCTTTTTTAATTTTTTTATGGTAAGTAAGCAAAGCAGTTTTATAACACTCTTTGCTTAGGCCATCTTTGGTCTGCCGCCATATGCATTCAAGTTTTTTGCATTTACACCTCTGCTACCAAACCGCTTCGGACCTCACCTGATAGTAGCAACTTGCTTCTTGGCCCCTCAGGCAACGGGGCTTCGCCACCGGCAAAAACTCGCCGGACCCGCTTCACGGGTCCCGCAGCGCGGATCGCCGCAGGAGTTGGAGTTGGACCAGGAGGAGGGGCTTGTGCGAGCGAACCAGCAGGGCTGCGAGCTGCGAGCAGGGACTCCGTGGACCAGGAGTCCCTGCGAGGGCCTGATGACCGCCAGCTGGCCTGCTCTCCCTGCCGGCCCCGCCCCCCCGCCTATCACATCACTAGGGACTTATTACACATCGTGTAACCGCTGCGCATCCCAAATGCAAAAATAACGGTCACAAAGAGGCAGAGAATCTGCCCGTTTGCGACCGTTTTTTTGCTTGATGCAACTTCTTCAAATACTCGTAAATACCAAAGAGGGGTTTCAAGGATAACATTTATGAACGTCTACAAAACAAATCTATAGTGCCCGTCGGAAGGATATTGCTATTTCCATATAATTTTGTCTCACCACTACTATGGTCCTAAGACGGTTGCTCTGAAACCTATGATTGGTTTTCAACCCTAATCCTAGTACAAACAATTACTATTCTTTTGAATAGTTGTGACAGCCACATTGCTTTCATTTTAAAACACTTGCAACATGTACAATAATTTGCAAACTAACTTTTCAATGGTTAGCATTGCTATTATGATGCGCTAATATACATCTTTTTTACATTTACAATCTGTTGAAAAGTATTGTGGTGTCTGCAACCAAAAAGCTTCAGCAATTTATACAGAAAACTTTATGGTAAGGATCTTTTCTGAGTTGCATCGACTATGTTGGAAAGCTAACTGCACCGTCAGGGATGTGGAATTCCTATAGCCCGACGCACAGGACATATTGTTTGGGGTCAAGGGCAACAAGTTTTCATGAGTATTGCGTCCTTGGCACAAGTAGGCCCAACTCCCAGCAGCACAAACCCTATGGCTGCCAGTTAGCAATACCACATAATTGGTCAGAGAAGGGCACTGTCTGCAGTTAACATAATATGTTTGCCCATATGTTAATGCTGTTCAAACCTGTATTTATGGTTCATTAGTTGAATGCCTTTATTACTCGGGCGCGCACTCTAAGTAAATGTTGTAACCTCTGAGTGCACAACTGTCAATGGCTCCAGTATACAAAAGCGTGCAGCTCTGAAACACGCCTGACCCACGTATGCTTATCAGAAACTCTTGCACCTCTCAATGTTCAGCATCCTATATTAATTGGGGCCAGTGCCATCAAGATTTCACATTTATTTTGTCCTTGGAACAAGTAGTCATAGGACCTGCAACACAAATACTTCAGCTGCCAATTTACAGTAAAACGTTATTGAGCAGAATGGGAAGTGTCTGCTGCCGAGGTAATATTTGTGTCCATATGTTAATGACCTTCAAACTTGTACAACATTGATGCAAACTCATTATTATTAGTTAGAGTGACTATTCCAAATAAATGTTGTAAGCTCAGACTGCACTACTGACAGTTTTTGTAGTAAAAAAAACTGTACACACATTTCCAAAGTTTAGCACTTTGAGGCTATGTATACTGCTCCCAGAATGCTCTGCGGTTTGATGCAAATAATTGCAGAAAATTAAAGTCAAAATAAAATGTACATAAAAAAGAGCGTAGTGTAGTTCCTATATTCCCAATAGACTCTGCGCATTGGAATAACATAAACGACAGTGTAGACGTAGGACTGAGGTCGACTAGGTCTCTATTGAATATGTTAGACTTAATTATGTGTGCCAGCTAGCTCAGAGGTCACTAGAAACTTTCTCGAGTAAACAAGAAGGTGTTAACTTTCCTGAATAGACAAGAAGACATTAGTTTCTGACAACCGCATAAACATGACAACTTTGCTCCTCCAGAATAAGGAGTATATCTCCAGAGTCGCGGAAACAATAGATAGCTATTTCGCTCAGTCAATCGTGCATGCTTAGTTTCACCTGAAGTGCAGAGAAAAAGAGAGACGGGCGTTTTCAATAAAAGTGGTTATTTAGTGAGCAGTCTACTTTCTCATGCAAGAGAAGTGAATTGCCACAATTGCAATACTTGTCATAAAGTAAAGTGCGTACAGTAAAATGAGTATTATGAGATAATACTGTAAAAGCATTTATTTGGTTTCTAAGCCATAAGATACTTAAAATGGATAAAATACATATAACGATAAAATAATGACTAAACGTACTCAACTGGTGTTTCTAAGATACGCCTACCCCGGTGTACCTAACCTAAGCCTAGTACAGGGAAGGAGTAGATGAGTTATAGTTTTTGCCAAGAATCTGAATCAAGAATTCTCTGTAGGACTAATCAGAGCTCCGTACCTTGGTTATTGGATGAAGGAGGTCTTGTATCTCTTTCTCAGGACTCGATCTCCCAGCAACTCGCAAGGTTGACTGGAAAACACTGGAGCTGGATTTCTCGGCAGGAGAAAAGACAGCGTCTCTCTCAGTGCTTCAATGGGAGGGTCGGCTTCCTTCTGCACTCGCATCAGCAGGGCGTCGGGCAAATAGATAGCCGATCTGCTCCACAACACCCTGTGTTGCTTAAGGCAGATGCTGGTATATTTATCCCTGGAATGTGCAGAGTTTGACGTAAGGTTGGACATAAGACGTCACTAAGAACTCGCGGTTCTTTCAGGACACCAGGAGTTCTAGGACAAATCAATACAGAAGCAGGGGGAATTCCCGGGCTGCTGGCGGCTTGGTTGTGCTTTCTAGGAGTCTGTGGGAGTAGCTTTGCTGTATTTGGACTGCATTGGCTATGTCTTAATATGGGTATGATTCTTATGCCTGTATAAGGGTATGATTTGATATAACCACATAAGGGCATGAAACCGGGAATATTACCTAGAGTCCTAGAATCATCTACAACTCCCACTCCACGTATAATGTCCATCATTACTAAATACTAAGCAATGTATAAGCATATCTAAGCATGTGTTTACCATCCCACCCCAAAATACATAAATTGCATTTGAAATGGTATATACACGAAAAATGAGTATTATACTGTACGTTTTCAATCAATGGTATCATTCAGATAATGCATATTTTGTACATTTAGAATGTTGACTGAATGAATCACAAATTTACATTTATTAAATGGCTCTTAATACAGAAGAGAAGGTCGAGACCATTTCATCACATATTTATACAAGACTGTACATGTGCTAGAGACTAAGAAAATATTGTCTCTAGAGTTTCTAAAAATAGAAATCTTGTTCTCTAAGAATAGTTCTACTTTAAGCAGAGTATCATGTTCCAAAAAAGGGTAAATATTTTGGGAACTGGAAAAAAACAATTTCGCTCTCTTGGGGAAAAAAAATTGTTCCAAAGCTTTTAGGTTCTGTTTACCAAATCTGAAGGCCGAATTCAGAGTTCAGGGAATGCTGTGTGCTCGTGTTTTCAAAAGTTATTCTCGTTGTTAGGAAAGAACATTAATTCAGATAGGCTGGTAAAAAATTTGTATACAACAGTAGGTGAAAGTTGGACCAAATCCGAAAAAGTGGAAATAGTGCATATGTGAGATGCATTACCATCAGCGTTATCTGGATCAGCAATGTTCACAGAAGGTTGTACCTGTGTGCCGCTTTCATCTCGTACCTCACCGCCACCTAATCGTAATGGTGAGGTCTCAACGAATGCCGTCATCAGAATGGGTAGCCGCTGGGGACAACACGTTGCATGAGCCGTTACCGAACCAAGCAAAGTATCGACATCCATAGGTACTGCTGATGGAAGTGTGAGACAGACGTCTAACACGCATTCTTCTCCGCATAGCAGGCATGGTAGAACAGGTAAGATGCAATCTTGCCAGATTGGTCTGAATGAAAGAAACCAGGTAGTATTCAGATCTCTAAGCCGATCCAAGCCGAGGACTTTAGTAATCCGCTCTCGGTATTGCATTGCTAGGATCGTGTCTTCCATTGTAGCCTGAGTTTTGTCTGTGACTTGACTTGCCATATCGGAGCAGAAGGAACAAAAATAAAATTCCTGCCACGAGTCCCAAGATGAGAGGCAGGCCGCCGAACACAGACTGCACGAAATTCGGGAAGATGCTCAGGACTGCTTCAAAGGGTGCTAACAGTCTCGAAAAAATTGTCTTAAATAAATGTGCGATGCCGCTGGTATTCGGCATGTTTAAGATTTGGCTTCACATTTCTACGAAATGTACGGGGCAATTTGTCAATAATAATGTATGTATCTCTGCTGCTGTCCTTGCAACTTGCAGGTCATACGCTTCTCTAGACGAGTTTAAAGGCAAAGTTGTTTGTAAAAGAATAGACTTCATTCTGCTTAAAGTATCAATTCGAATAGAAGAGATATTCAAAGAAGGCCATATTGCTGCCTTCATGTCTAGCTTGTTGTTTGGATATAATACTTGCATACAACAAGTCACCCTGGAAGTAACGCTCACGAGATAGGCCGTTCCTGACATCATGCCACAATAGCTGTGGTCACTTATTAGAACGTAGCTGCCGTTGGAAAGCTGTCTGAAAAAAGGCTCTATCTGTGTAGCAGGGGTGCCGTGCAGCTGGCATGAAAGGTTATTCGATGAACCTTCACAGGCTCTGTGTAAGTTAATTCCTTGACACAGAAGTGTACCGCTTAGTGAATTTTTACAGTTGTTACCACTAAGGAATACCTCTTTTTTGCCCCCACTCCAACATCTATGTGTGTAAGGTAAATTCCAGGTTGACTTGATGTACCCTTTACCCAACCTTTCATACAGGCCTGCTGGTATATACTTTTGGCAATATTGAAGCTGAAAAGTCGTTATCGGAATTGTAATGGTGCCATGTATTATCCATTCAATGACAGGTATTTCGGAGACTGTCAATGGTAATCTTTCAAATTTTTCAATGCTCAGCACTGTATAGTCTGCCCCTCTTTGTGTCAAAGAGATTTGTTTATCAGTAAGGTTATAGATAGAAAATAATGACGTTGTGTTTATCAGACGCCATGGCACGTAGCCTGAACGCAGATTTTGTAACGTCCAGCCTAACAATACAATAGAACGTAATTGGGACTGGCCATGTTGTAAGATTGATTCAGAAAAAGGGGTGGTGATGAACAGAGTGTCTGAATTAAGTAGACCACTCTTACCCAGTCCAAAGATCAGGGCTTGATCCATCACCGTTTTTTAGCTCACTGCACCATCCCAGCTCAGAACTTGGCTATATGCAAATTAGTCTGACCCTGGCCCAGTGCATCATGGGAACAGGGCAGATCAAACTACCAAGCCAATTCTTATACTGGGAAGGAAACAAGCTACCGGGGACCGGTTTCTGGCATTTCAGCTGTCTTCGGCCCGGCTTGCTTGAATCCTGATGGTGCAATGAGCTAGGGACTCACATCTGAGTATACCCTTCCACGCTTATGGTGGACAAAAATGATTCAGAAAAGGGGGTGGTGATGAACAGAGTGTCTGAATTAAGCAGACCACTCTTACCCAGTCCAAAGATCCGGGCTTGATCCATCACCGTTTTTTAGCTCACTGCACCATCCCAGCTCAGAACCTGGCTATATGCAAATTAGCCTGTCCCTGGCCCAGTGCATCATGGGAACAGGGCAGACCAAACTACCAAGCCAATTCTTCACCAGAAAGGAGACAAGCTTCCGGGGACCGGTTTCTGGCATTTCAGCCGTTTTTCGGCCCGGCTTGCTTGAATCCTGATGGTGCAATGAGCTAGGGACTCACATTTGAGTATACCCTTCCACGCTTATGGTGGACAAACATGATTCAGAAAAGGGGGGGGGGGTGATGAACAGAGTGTCTGAATTAAGCAGACCACTCTTACCCAGTCCAAAGATTAGGGCTTGATCCATCACCGTTTTTTAGCTCACTGCACCATCCCAACTCAGTACTTGGCTATATGCAAATTAGTCTGACCCTGGACTGCGTAAGAGTGGTCTGCTTAATTCAGACACTCTGTTCATCACCACCCCCCTTTTCTGAATCGTTTTTGGCCACTATAGGTGTGGCAGGGTATACTCAGACATGAGTCCCTTTCTCACTGCACCATCAGGATTCAAGCAAGCCGGGCCGAAGACGGCTGAAATGCCAGAAACCGGTCCCCGGTAGCTTGTCTCCTTTCTGGTGAATAATTGGCTTGGTAGTTTAGTCTGCCCCGTTCCCATGATGCACTGGGCCAGGGACAGACTGATTTGCATATAGCCAGGTTCTGAGCTGGGATGGTGCAGTGAGATAAATAACGGTGATGGAGCAAGCCCTGATCTTTGGACTGGGTAAGAGTGGTCTGCTTAATTCAGACACTCTGTTCATCACCACCCCCCTTTTCTGAATCGTTTTTGGCCACTATAGGTGTGGCAGGGTATACTCAGACATGAGTCCCTTTCTCACTGCACCATCAGGATTCAAGCAAGCCGGGCCGAAGACGGCTGAAATGCCAGAAACCGGTCCCCGGTAGCTTGTCTCCTTTCTGGTGAAGAATTGGCTTGGTAGTTTAGTCTGCCCTGTTCCCATGATGCACCTGGCCAGGGACAGACTGATTTGCATATAGCCAGGTTCTGAGCTGGGATGGTGCAGTGAGATAAATAACGGTGATGGATCAAGCCCTGATCTTTGGACTGGGTAAGAGTGGTCTGCTTAATTCAGACACTCTGTTCATCACCACCCCCCTTTTCTGAATCGTTTTTGGCCACTATAGGTGTGGCAGGGTATACTCAGACATGAGTCCCTTTCTCACTGCACCATCAGGATTCAAGCAAGCCGGGCCGAAGACGGCTGAAATGCCAGAAACCGGTCCCCGGTAGCTTGTCTCCTTTCTGGTGAAGAATTGGCTTGGTAGTTTAGCCTGCCCTGTTCCCATGATGCACTGGGCCAGGGACAGACTGATTTGCATATAGCCAGGTTCTGAGCTGGGATGGTTCAGTGAGATAAATAACGGTGATGGATCAAGCCCTGATCTTTGGACTGGGTAAGAGTGGTCTGCTTAATTCAGACACTCTGTTCATCACCACCCCCCTTTTCTGAATCATGTTGTAACATTAGCATATTCTGTTCTATTATATCAATAGCAGATGATACAATGCTGTCCAGTGAATAAATTCTGGATTACAGAGTCGTTAATCCTTTGTCCACAACAGACAGTGATTTTTCCAAATTAATACGATCAATTTCTTGTATTTTTTTCAGCAGTTTCAATTTGCATTACTTTCCAAATTTCATTGTAAGCTGCGTATATACCGGCGTATATGAAATATTTTTGGCGCTGTTTGCGAGGTCCCAGTATGAAATCTCGCAAGTCAGCACCTTCTTTTACTCCTTCGACGCTCATGACGAGCTCAGCTCGTCATGATGTACACCCCCATACACTCATGACGAGCTGAGCTCGTCATGAACAATGGGAATTATCAAAGATCAGCACAGGAGGAAAATAACACTAGCATCGATGGTGTTAAGTAAAGTCAAGTGTTGCTTAATTTCAGGTACTGTGGATTTCTGTAGCCATTCGAGGCATAGTTTTCCTACACTATATGTTGTAATTATCCCTGGATGTTGTCTATGGAAATATCTTGGGTCTGGCCTATTCTGTTTGAACCCCTGTACTTTGTTCAGGAATCTATCTTGACAGTTATTAGTGTCTGTGGGCCAGATCAACCATTTGTTCCAATTAGGAAGTGTTCTGTTTTGTTTCAAAATATGGGATACGTCTATCTCCACTTCTGTAGTGCTATTATTATATGGTATGGGTTTTGGTATAGACGGTTTGTTTAAGTCTTTTATCCTGGCCAGGCCAAGACAGGTCGTTTGTTGAATGGTGTCATTCAGGAACATTATTTGTTCTGGGATCATGAAGGCTCTGAATAATGATTCTAAATGTTGTATCTGCCATTCTTTTGTACCCCAAACTGTTTTTGTCTCAATGTTGTTTTTCCAAAATTCAAAACCAAACGTAGACATTTTATCATAGAATCTTTCAGAGTATATCTGTTTAGTATTTGTCAACATGTTTTTAATTCCTGTCTTATTCATAATTTTAAAATAAAACGGTTCTGGATCAGTGATGTTAAACCCTGAAAAGTATGGTAATTTTTCATAAAATTTTTTTGAGCTGCCTTTTGGCAGAGTTAGACAATGTTCCCATTGATAATACATAAAAAATGTTCTAGGATTTGCTGATTTATGCAAATAGTGATGCCCATAATGATTATAGCAATACATTTCTTCATAATTTGATGAACCTTGTAAATAATCATGTTCTGTATATTTAGCTGACATTTCTAAATCTGACATCATATTGTTAATATTTTCAAAGTCCCAATCATCACAGAAAGTACTAGGTGATACAAAGTCACTTAAAGAAATCTTGAATTGATGTGGATATTTCAAGAGTTCAACCGGGCCATAGATGTCGTAATCAGTAGTGTCCCACGCTACACCACCAGGTATAGGAATGGATGTGATGTTCACTTATGATAGTTCTCTTTTTTCAATGTGAGACGATCTGTGAGGTTTTAGAACCAAGTTGATGTTCTGACTTGCTGTGTCCATTGTACTATATTTTCCATCAATCATTCTTCCCAAGCTTAGAAGTAAAATGAGCCAGAGCAGGAGGAAAAGTACACCTAACACAATCCACAATTCAATCCACGGTGAAATCAGATATGTTTCCCCAAGTTGATGAAAGAGTTCTGTAATTTTGTCTTTGAAAGTTTTGTTTGCTGGCTTGTCTTCATGTTCAATTGGATCATCAGAAAAGTCATCAAAATTTATGAAGTAGCCAGAAGCAGTTCTGTCAATTGATTGGATGGCATCAGGATTGTTATTAATCTTTTTAGTTGCTTCTTCCTTTTCATATTAGTATAGTCCGAGGCAACATCACTGTAGACAAATGTTTCTTGACGAACTGTTGCAATTTGGGTTTCAAGAGGCACAAGTTCCATGGCTTTATTGCATAGTCCTTTTTTATTCACTGCAGGTTTATCAAATGTGATTAGTATCTCAGTTTGAACCTCTTGGATTGTAGCAAGGTTTGGTCTTCTGCTTCTTCTTGGGAGTCCACTGGGCCTACTACTTATTATTGGCCACATGGTTGTGGTTTTACCAGGTCGATTGATACAACTCTGTTTTCCCTTTTACCAGCAAGGGGCGGAGGTACGACTGATCTTGTTCCGCTGATAGCTAAGACAGGTACTGCTTTTCTGTAAGAAGGCCCAAATTCCTTCTTTACCACAATCTTTTCTCTGACCAGATCCCCAATCTTTGGAATCCAGACAGGTCTTGCTGGGACAGGTGGTTTCTCTTCAGTGGCCGTTGGCTTTAGCTTTGCGTCATTGAGACTTCTTCTCGTTTCATTCAAGTCCTGTAAAACAGCCAAATGTTCTTTGTTATTAAAAGCTTTTTGTTCCACCACTGAAGTCTGACAATCGAGATCTTCATTTATCATTCTTGTACCAAATAAAAGTTCATACGGAGTGATTCCACCCAGAGAATTTCTTGGCAGATTATTTAGACTTTGTTGGACACTTATTAGATGTTTGACCCACCCGAACCTAATACGCTCGCTGTTATAGATTGCTTTATGTCACGTTTTTTTCTTTCCACTACCGCATTTCCCTCAGGATGGAATGGATGAGAGTACCGCAATGCAATGCCCAAGCTGGTCATGGCCTCCTTGTAAGCTTGAGAGCTAAACGCAGGACCCTGGTCAGAATGTAGCATGCCAATTGCGTATGTGCCGATAAAGACTCGCAAATCTTGTATAACAGTTCTGGCACCAGCCGAGCGCCGGGACCACATCCAAATGAATCTCGTGCAGGAATCCTCTGCGACCATGATATATTTATATTTGCCATCCCTTTGTAAGGGACCACAGTGGTCCAGGTAAACACATGATAATGGTTTATCTGAGATCAGAAGGGGCGTCTGTGCTGGTCGTTTCACTGTTGATACTTTCATTCTTTGGCATATTTCACATTCTAGAACATAATTTCTAGTCTGTTTTCTCATACCTGGCCATCAATATCTTTGTTTTAATAATGATATTGTGGCGGAAACACCAGCATGTGTAGAAGCGAGCCCTTCATGTGCCGCAAAAATTAGTCCTAATCTGTGTTCCATGTTTGTAATTGCCCTACGGCAAAAGGAACATTATTCGCATCAGTTTTGTATGAGTACTTTACTGGAAATCCTTTCGGGAGTGTCTTACTACTTTTTTTTACTGAAGCACTGACAGCTTGCATTATTTTGCTGTCTACTTTTGTTTTTGACCGGTTGATTGCAGCTACGGAAGCCGTTTGCACAGCCGCCTTCGCGGCCTCATCAGCCAATGAATTCCCTACAACGTGAACGCCATCACGCTGATGACTCAGTGTATGTATCACGTGAGTCTTTTGTAGTTCTTTCTGTAAAAGAACTACTTGTTCCCAGAGCATTGTATGCTTTATTGTGCCACCTTTTGCATCTTTGAAACCATTTTGAACCCAGTTCTGTAAGTATTCATTGTGAGACTGGACGCAGTAATATGAATCGCACACTATTAGGGGGTCATTAGGATCGCGGACGGACTTGCGTCCGTCCGCAACCCCAGAGCAGGAGGGAACCTCCGCATGGCATGCGGAGTTCCCTCCTGTGCAATTAGGATGTGACCGCAAGGGTTGCGGTCACATCCTCTATTTTTAACATTGCGGCGGGTGGAGCTTCAAGCTGCACCCGCCGCAATGGTAAAAATGCACGCATTGCATTTGCATGCAGTAAGAGGCAGGCACCGCGCGGTGCCTGCTGCTTTCTGCATGCAAATGCAGGGGGGTACCATAGGTACCCCCCATGTGCACCCCCGACTCCCCCTTCACCTAGGGGGCCCACAACGGGCCCCCGCAGTGAAGTTCCGTATGCTTTTCCACGGCGGAAAACCCGCCGCGGAAAAGCATAATTTACAGGCCATCCTAATATTGTGGACGGTGTCTGGAAGACATCGTCACCATATTAGAGCTTTGTCGGCGCGGTTGTAAGACGACCGCGGCGGAAAAGCTGCAGACGGAAACCAGGACCCACCAGCCATCCTAATGTGGCGGTGGGTCTTTGGTCAGTCTGCTGCGGTTTTTCCGCATCCTCTGGGCCGGCGGTGCCTTCCGCCGGCCCCGAGGATGCGGAGAAACCGCAATCATAATGACCCCCTTAGTGTGGGGAATTCGCAATCGGTATTTTCAAGCGCCATTTTAAAAGCCTGTAGTTCAGTTCGCTAAGCTGTACAGTCTCTGAGTGATCGAATTTTTGTGACAATAGGTCGGAATTTACCTTCGAACCAGCGACCTTTTACAATCGCGCATGCAGCACTATAGGCTTGTTTACTTCCAATTGCGGGCTGTGCTGATTTGTCTGTATATATTATACAGCCGTAATGTTCCAGAGGTAGAATTTCAGCTGGCAGAGGACATTTGTATTCGTATTGCAGGAATTCTTATGTTTTCAAGTTAGGATCAAATTCGTAAATTACGTCTGATGCAGCAAGAGAATTGACCCATTGTATCCATCTCGGATATAATGCTTTAGCATTCGGAATGCTTGCTCTTGTTACTGCTTCTAGTGCAGGTATCGGTGTAACGATTATTATGCGTTTACCTTGTGCCAGGGCTCTTTCTTTTACTACAGCAGTTTGTACCTCAGTTAGAATTTTTACAGTCGAACTGAATTTCATTTCAGCTTGTGTGTACAAGTGTGATTTGCAAGATATTGGTACCGTTTCTCCCTTATTAGAGGTCAGGTATGTAAATCCGCATCTTCCTGGGATGACTCGAATTACAAGGTTGCATTCGTTCGCACGTGTTTGCAGTTTTGTTTTAGTTGACAGGTCTGTTTGTAATGATCGTAAGATTTCTGTGTGTTTCTGTTTCCAATCAATTGAAATCAGGTTTTATTAGTTCATAGAGTGGTTTAACCCTCTCTGCATAATTTAGAATGTAAGTTCTTCCGAAATTCAGGAAACCTAGAATTGATTGTAAGTTTTTCAGCGTTTTTGGGGCTTGGAGTACTGCACACTTCTCTAAGAAGTTGTCTGCTAGGCTTTTGCCTTCAGTTGATAACTCATATCCTACAAATGGGACAGTGAGGTGGGCAATTCGTGACTTTTTAAAGTTAAATTTGTACCCTTCAGATGCGAACCCCAGTATTATGGTGTTCACTCTTTTCAAGTGTGTCTCCAGGTCATCGTCTGTTAGATAGATATCGTCGATATAGGATAATGCCTCATCATCATACATTTGTAGTAACTCTGTTACTCTGGCTGGAAATAATCCTGGGCTGTTCTTGAATCCCTGTGGGAGGCGACAAATTTGCTTTTGGGCCCCCATACTGGAGAAAGCAGGCAAATACCTGCTTTCTGGTGCAATGTTTTGACAGAAGAAACCGTTTGAAATATCTAATGTCGTTTTATATTTTTTTCGCCCGATTATTCATCAGTGCTGCACTGTGTGAATTTTGTACTGCAAATGTTTTCCTACAGAAATGTAAGTGTCTGTAATCCAATTCTAGACTATATGAATTGTCTGGTTTGGATACAGGAAACAAAGGATTGTTCATTTGTGAGGTGCATGTTTCAATCACCCCCTGGTACTCAAGTTGATCTAAGATCTCCCTGACTTATTTTTTAGCTTCTTGCTTAACAGGATACTGCCTTTGTGCAGTAGGTTGAATTTTTAACTGGATTTTATGTTGAGGAGAATCCTCATCCCATCCAACATGATTTTTATATAATGCAGGGGCTTGGGCTACTGCCCATTTTCTAGCAAATGTGTATTTTTTATGAATTGGAATGTGATTTGAGAAGGCAGGCATAATCATTTCTTCACCATGTGGGCACTCCCTGACAAACTCTGGTGGCCAGTCCTTTTCTGCTAGAAGGATTTCATAACCTTTAGATAGGTTCTCCCAGAAGAGACCTCTTATTTTCCTAGTTTTGTCCCCCTCTATACGAATGTTATTTCATATAATTTATGAGGCACACTGACTCTGGTGTCTGCAGTTTCCACATGAATGTATTCATTTGTGTCCACCATCTCCAGAAGATTCATCAGGATCTTGCGAGCTATGGTCCATTCTTCGTTCTTGAGTTGTGTCCTCAGAATCCTCGGCATGTTTTACTTTAATACTGGCTACCTTCTTTTTGGGAAATTGTAATTTTTTACTTTGATGAGCAGGTTCTTTGTCTTTGGACTTGACGCGCTCTTCTTTATGTTCTGACCGTCCTCTTGTTTCCGATTTCTGTGAGGAAGTCTGAAAATATCGAGAGGGTGGTGTATCAATATCTTGATATCTGTCAGGTTTTCTCAAATTTTCCCTATTTCTAAGGTTATATCTTTTCTCAGAGGGCTCCCGTTGTGAAGATCTATCTCTCCGCTGGGGAGACCTTCCTCTGGTCTGAAACTGTTTTTCTCAGGAAGTGGTTTGCTTATTACCCTCCCACTTCTTTTTAGGAGTTATTAAATTATTTTATAATGAAAGTCTTTTCAGGATTTTCTGTTAGTTGTGGTTTTAGTGGTTTACCACCCAAACTATCACTACCTAATTCTTCATAGGATTTTTTAATTATTCTGGCAAGTTCAAAAGGTTGGTCTGCTATATCTGTTTCTTTTAATTTTTGGTGGCAGGTTGTACCGTCAATTATCAATTGAACTAATTGCCTATATGCTTTTGTTAATTGTTTTAGTTGAACTAAAAGTTCTCTGTCTGACATTTCTTCAATGTCAGGATGTGGTGTATAGCTGGCTAGAACCGTCCATGTGGCTCCTGGTTTACCTAGTGAACCGAGCCTGGTAATGTGATTTTGATGTTTTAGGGCGCCATTGAACCAGAGCTCATGCTCTTGGTAAGTTAGTGGAATTTCAACGTCTTCAAAAGGAACGTATTCCGCTGGAGGTTCCCCTGCTTTGTAGAAGTGGAACTCGTGTGTTACAGCATTTGCTGCTGGAAAATGTATCCAAGAATAGAATACCTCTGTCGGCCAGCATTCATGTGCCTCTACCACAAATATGACTGTACCACCTCTCGATGATACACCATTTTCTATAAGTTTTATAGTTACACTTTTCCTTACATTTACCGGGATGTTTTTCGCATCCAGGTCATTTTCATTAAACCCTGTAACGTCAAAACCTGGTTGATTTGCATCTACTGCAGCTCCACCGGTTTCGTTGTTGTCGCCGTTGGTTGACATTGTTTAATGAAAATTTGCAGAGCAAGTTTCAAGGAAACAAAGATTAGGTGCACAATATTTTCGAACACTGTATCCTTCAACGTTGATTAAACCAAAAACGAATACATAGGAATCTCTTCCTACTAAGTTCTGGCGGATATTAACCTTTTTACCCACTCCAGACGTCTATCGGAGCTTTTGCAGGGAAAAAGGGGTCTGTGTGAAAAGCACGACTGAGTTACTCTAGTATCTAGCGTTAAATTTATCGCCTTACCAAACGCTGGGCGCCATGTAGTGTGTTCCTATATTCCCAATAGGCTCTGCACATTGGAATAACATAAACGACAGTGTAGATGTAGGACTGAGGTCTACTAGGTCTCTATTGAATATGTTAGACTTAATTATGTGTGCCAGCTTGCTCAGAGGTCACTAGAAACTTTCTCGAGTAAACAAGAAGGTGTTAACTTTCCTGAATAGACAAGAAGGGATTAGTTTCTGACAACCGCATAAACATGACAACTTTGCTCCCCCAGAATAAGGAGTATATCCCCAGAGTCGCGGAAACAATAGATAGCTATTTCACTCAGTCAATCGTGAATGCTTAGTTTCACCAGAAGTGCAGAGAAAAAGAGAGATGGGCGTTTTCAATAAAAGTGGTTATTTATTGAGCAGTCTACTTTCTCATGCAAGAGAAGTGTATTGCCACAATTGCAATACTTGTCATAAAGTAAAGTGCGTACAGTAAAATGAGTATTATGAGATAATTCTGTAAAAGCATTTATATGGTTTCTAAGCCATAAGATACTTAAAATGGATAAAATACATACAACAATAAAATAATGACTAAACGTACTCAACTGGTGTTTCTAAGATACGCCTACCCCGGTGTACCTAACCTAAGCCTAGTACAGGGAAGGAGTAGATGAGATATAGTTTTTGCCAAGAATCTGAATCAAGAATTCTCTGTGGGTCTAATCAGCTCCGTACCTTGGTTAGAGAATGAAGGAGGTTTTGTATCTCTTTCTCAGGATTTGATCTCCCAGCAACCCGCAAGGCTGACCGGAAAATACTAGAGCTGGAGCGTCTCTATCAGTGTGTCAATGGGAGGGTCGGCTTCCCTCGGCACTCGCAGCAGCAGGGCTTTAGGCAAGTAGATAGACGATCTGCTCCACACCACTGTGTGTTGCTTAAGGCAGATGCTGGTATATTTATACCTGGAAGGTGCTGAGTTTGACGTAAGGTTGGACGTAAGACGTCACTAAGAACTCGCAGTTCTTTCAGGACTCCAGGAGTTCTAGGACAAAACAATACAGAAGCAGGGGGAATTCCCGGGCTGCTGGAGGCCTGGTTTGTTTAGGAACACATTGTGCTTTCTAGGAGTCTATGGGAGTATGAAACACAAGAAGTACCAGGTTATTCCTAAATAGGGTGAAGGTTTGGTATTGGTATTGGTGACTTCCTTATGTCGTGGATGAACGCGTGGGTATCCAATATGTTGGATATAATGGCCTCACACACCCTTGCTGGTACTTCTTGTATTTCATACCTATTTAGGCGAACACCTAGCTGGACCTACCACTCTCTCCTTGAGTGGGAAACTCGCCTCCCCTACCTTTTCCCCTCTTTGAAAATATAGTCTATGGGAGTAGCCTTGCCGTATTTGGACTGCATTGGCTATTTCTTAATATTGGTATGATTCGTATGCCTGTATAAGGGTATGATTTGATATAACCACATAAGAGCATGAAATTGAGAATATTAACTAGAGTCCTAGAATCACCTACAAGAGAAAGCAGGAAAGAAAACATTTTGCTAAACTTCTATAAAATTTAGGTTACCATTTATTTGCAGCATCATTTAATAAAGTGTTAATCCATGCTAGTATTTCCCAAAAATATTCATTATGGAAAATCTCTGTAACTAGTTTGAATAAGATTAGGGGAAACAAAATTAAACAAGCATTGGCAAACCCAGTAGGTCTGAAATTGATGGTCACCTTTTTAGTTTTGTCTTTGTGTGACTTGTTTTGGCATCGTGTTTGTAAAACATTATTGGTGTGGAAGCTGCTGGGCCCTCACTATTATAACAAACTTTGGCAAAGGCAAACAATATTTTTGGTTTTAAAAAGCACAAACTTCCACAGTAGTTACCGGCACTGAACAAAACTACTTTGTGTGTCGATATGCTCCTTGTGAAACAGCATAATGCTGTCACTCACAGTGAAGCCATCCGATACAAAGACACAGAGAGAGATAGAGAGACAGGAGAGAGAGCAGTGTGGATGAGAGTGGAGAGGAGAGAGAGAGAGAGAGAGAGAGAGAGAGAGAGAGATGTAATAAACGCAAAAGGTCACGGTTAATGCGAAACCAAATTAGGGGCCCAATTATTCAAGAAAGTCTCAAAAGTGCAGCCATGGTATATGTCCTAGCATTAAGTGCAGTTATACAGGTTTTACAAATTCCCAAAAATGTATAGAAGTAGGACAAATAGTACTCCTAGAAAATATTTGTGAACTGCATTTTAACATGAAGAAATTTGCATGTGTACATTTGCTCATGCGAAAATCTGACTATTTTCAAATTTACTTTTCCTCCAACACCTTTTTTCCCAACTCAGGAACAAGGTTTATATCTGCCATTGTCAAGAAGAAAATTATAACATTCTTCAGTAAGAGAAAAGATTAGAGAACAATTGTTAAAAACTCTTAAAACATGCAAGTTAGTGGGTTTGCACATACTCAAACGCCCATTCTGACCCTGGAACTATTCCTTACTATTACCTTCAGCCCCAGTATGTAGATCTGAGGAAAGATATCAAGATAAGGGGATAGCAAGTATTAAAACCCTACAATTGTATAAAACCCTGGCATAATCACAGAGCCTATATAGGAGCTCCTATATAACTATGTTTACTATGTAAATGCATATAAAGTTGTTTTTATTTCAAAAAG
Source organism: Lissotriton vulgaris (assembly GCF_964263255.1). Lineage (NCBI taxonomy): Eukaryota > Metazoa > Chordata > Amphibia > Caudata > Salamandridae > Lissotriton > Lissotriton vulgaris. The sequence goes on from NW_028252887.1 coordinate 45,996, forward strand.
CCATTCACCTTTAAACAATGCCATATTAATTACAAGTTACTTTTCACTATCTTCTCAACAGGCCCAATGTTTCGAATACAGTAGATGACTCCACATTCAATGCACAAAAGCAAATGTAAATCATACTTACCTTTTACTGCTTATATATGTAGAAAATGTATCTTTTTAACTAACATATGATCAAATGCAAGATATCTTATTAGTTATTTGCACACCCCTGCAGTCTAGTCTTGTGTCCAAATTATCTTAAAAAGTAATGTTGAGACACACTTTTTTTCACCTGTTACAATTTGCAAAATCCTTTTAGAGTTGGACCAGACTTCCTCTAACATTCCTAGTTAATTTTCTTTTTGAAATTGAGCAATTATTTTGTTTACCTGTTGAAATATAATTTAAATGTTCCTCTTTGAAGGTGAAGAAGCAACACCGCTCCTCTACAGATTGTTCAATCATAGTCTAAAAAGTAGTGGTAATTCCACTATCACTAAGGTAGATATCTGACAATATAATCAATGATATAGTCACACCACTATTCCATAGTCATAATCCAAAAGGTGTGTTTAGACTCAACAAAACGAATAATTATGCACTTTTTATGCTGGACAGTATTGCTTCTAAACACCCTTTCACTGCTTTCTTCCATACCTTCAAAAAAGATTTCATGGATTCACATGCATAGTCTTTCAGGTCTGTATATCTCTAATGTAAAACAACCGTACTTGTTTTTCTTTTGTCACTGACAAATATGAACTCATCAGTCACTCCTATGTCAAGTTTTTACAATCCTGAATGCTGAGTGCTACGTTTTCTGTGAGAGGATGTCCATGCATAACCATGCTGTTTTATTTAGCTGCATGGATACATGTAGTGTAACCTGTCAAACACTTTAAAATGCTACCCTCCCACTAGTCCTAAAGGCGGATGTAGAATTCAACTGTTCTTCATAAAATAGAACGTCACTAAGTACAAAGTGTTTCTGTATTATGAAAGCTCTAATGTGTCCCTTAAAGATTCCAGCAAAGTCCAGACACATACTAACTGAAACACATCATCTATTAGTAACCTTTTAAATTTACCAAACAACTCTTTGAAGGTGTGATCAATCCAAAAAATCCTCCCTTGGCACAGCAAATATAGTGCAACACATAAACAACGTGCACCCCAACAACTTTGCGTCACAGCAACACAGAGATTGCAGAACAACCTACTTGCTGCTGCATCAAGCACATCAACTGCTGCAACAGCATCTTCAGCAAACAGTCCATACTCCCATATTGATCTTCAATTTGGTAAACTTAAATTTCTATGCATTTATTGCGATTAACTTTTGTGTTACGCAAAACAGTCAATCAACCTCATCAAAAACAAAAAACAGGAGCGTCACTGTACTTAACATTAGTTATTAGACATTTATCAAACTTTTTTGTTGAAAGAACTACCCCATCCAAAGGCAGCTGAAAATTTGCACACTTGCGGTCTTTCTTGGCTGGGTTTATCAATTATTCTTGAATTTCATTTTCTAATTCAAAGTCAAGACCCTTCAACAAGTCTTTTTGTTGTAGCTACTACCCTGTCCAAAGGCAGTGGGAAATCTGCACACTTGCTGCCTTTCTTGGCTGGCATTATCAATTATTCTTGAATTTCATATTCTGTTCCAAAGTAAAGGCCCTTTATCAAGCCTTTTTCATGTAGATACTACCCTGGCAGAAGGCAGTGGGAAATGTGCACACCTGCTGCCTTTCTTGGCTAGGGATATCAATTATCCTTCTTGTAATACAAATTCCAAGTACAGGCCCTTTATTGAGTCTAACTACTACCCGTGAATGGCACTGGGTAATTTGCACACTTGCATCCTTTCTTATTTTTTTACATTATTCATCTTCCACTCAATCAACACATCATCTACACGTACACACACCTACTTGCTGCCTTTCTTGGCTATGGTTATCAACTGTTCTTCTGTTCTTCGTTGTTGATATTTATGTGTGTGCACAGGTTTTGTTGTACTACTCGTGAATGGGAGTGGATAATTTTCACACTTGCAACCTTTCTTATTTTTTCACATTATTCATCTTCCACTCAATCAACACATCATCTACACGTACACACACCTACTTGCTGCCTTTCTTGGCTATGGTTATCAACTGTTCTTCTATTTCATATTCGTATTGAAAGTACAGGCCCTTTATCAAGCCTTTTTAATTTACCAACTACCCTGGCCGAAGGCAGTAGGAAATTTGCATACTTGCTACCTTTCTTGCCTGAGATAATCAATTATTGTTCAATTTCATATTCTGATTCAAACTCGAGGCTCTTTATCGAGCTGTTTTGTTGTAGCTACTACCCGAGCCGAAGGCAGTGGGAAATTTGCACACTTGCTACCTTTCTTCACTACGTTTATCAATTATTCTAAAAGTAGCTGGAAACTCAGGAACAATATTTTCATTTCAAAACAAATTACAAAGTAATCATATCTGTAAAACTTCTTTGCCTTCTTCAATCATTTTTCCAATTCTTATATATTGTAGAATAGTTCCACATCACAATCATTTGCTTGTCACATATTTGTAATAAATTCCTTTTATTCAAAATATAACCAAATATTAACATTTCCAATGCTACATTACATAGTTTACTTATACTACCTATGGAGCATGACAACAAATTCTAATACCACAAGCTATCCGGAGAAGCTTGTTGTGAAGACTCTTGAAGAAAATGAAACTTCTCATTATTGATGACATAAGCATGGTATCAAACTTAATGCTTGCCTTTGTGCATTTAAGAATGCTGCAAACTCTTAAAACAGAGTAGGACATAATAGTCTCAATTTGTTTAAGGCACAGACAACAGTACTATGTCCTCAGATTCTGTTAACTGTACAACATAACATTCATCAATGTTTGTGTTGAGTAGCACCTTCAATATACATTGCAGACATCAGGGTTCACAACTTCAATTCAGCTTTGGATCTAAATTTCTCATCATTATCTGTGCTGAGAACTGCCTTTTATATATTCTGCGGTCAGTAGAGTTCAAAACTTGATTCCAGAAGCACAAGTATTACAGAAAACATTAAATCCAGCCTTGTTTTATATAAGGTAGAGACTAATGGATTCTATATTTTCTGATTTTGTAAAAGAATGTGATGAATAGTATTCATCTATAACTATGCTCACAAGAGCCTTCAATCTAGACAGCAAAGTTCACAACTTCAATTCAGGTTTGGACCTACACTAAGGACACCATTGGATCCAACTTTGCTTTATTTAAGGCAGACACAATTGTACTGTGTCCTCACATTCTGTTACCTGTGACAAAATAGCATTCATAAATGTTTCTTTCGAATAGTACCTTCGATCTACATTGAAAACAGCAGACTTCACAAGTTCAATTCAGCTTTGCATGTACATTTCTCTTCAGTTTCTGTACTGAGAACTACCTTCAATCAATTTTGCGCTCAGTAGAGTTGACAACTAAATACCAACAGCGCCAGCACTAAAGAAAACATTCAATACAATCTTGATTTATTTAAAACAGACAATTTCACAATGTTCTCAGATTTTCTTAAAGTTCGAACAGTAGGAAATTCAGCCTTAATTTTTTTAATTTAGAGATATTTCTACTGTATGTCTTCAGATTTTGTTTAAATAAGTGACAAAAAGCATTCCTCCATGTCTGTGTCAACTACTGTCTTTGATCCACACTACGGACAGCTGGGTTCACAACTTGATTCAGCTTTCCTTCTACATTAAGGACAGCATTGTATTCAGCCTTGCTTTCCTTAAGGCAGAGACAATTGTACTGTGTCCTCAGATTCTGTTTACTGTGACAAAATAGCATTCATCGATCTTAGTGTCAACAACTGCCTTCAATCTACACTGCGCACAGCTGCTTTCACAACTTGAATTCAGCTTTCCTTCTACATTAAGGACAGCATTGTATTCAGCCTTGCTTTCCTTAAGGCAGAGACAATTATACTGTGTCCTTAGGTTATGCAAACAGTGACAAAATAGCTTTCATCGATCTTTGTGTCAACAACTTCCTTCAATCTACACTGCAGACAGCTGGGTTCACAACTTGAATTCAGCTTTCCTTCTACATTAAGGACAGCATTGCATTCAGCCTTGCTTTCCTTAAGGCAGAGACAATTGTACTCTGTCCTCAGATTTTATTAACAGTACAAAATAGCATACATCAATGTTTTTGTCGATTAGTACCTTCGATCTACATTACAGACAGCAGGGTTCACAACTTCAATTCAGTTTTCCTTGTAAATCTCTCCTCACTATGTGTGCTGAGAAGTGCCTTCAATCAATTCTGCGCTCAGTAGAGTTCACAACTAGATACCAAGAGCGCCAGCACTACAAAAAACATTCAATACAATCTTGATTTACTTAAAACACAGACAATTGCTAAATATCCTTAGATTTTCCTAAATTTTGAACACTAGGAAATTCCGCCTTCATTTATTTAAGGCCGACAAAATTCTACTATATGTGTTTCACATTTTGTTTAAATAAGTGACAAAAACCATTTGTCTATGTCTGTTAACAACTGCCTTCAATCTACACTGCACAGGGAACATACAAGCTCAACGCCAAAGATACTACTTCCTCAGCGCACCATAAATCATCACAAACAAGAGTAAACACTTTTATGTCACAGTGACACATACTGTCCCTTTTAAATGGAATTGAAGCAGAATTCAATCAACAAAAGACATTACTTCAATTACTGTACCTCACCCCCACCACACATCATCACAGAGTATGTTCAAGCTCAGAGCCAAAGGTATTACTAACTCAGTGCACCACAAATCATCATCATGTGACCGTATTGAATGAGATGACTTATTTAGAAAAAAATACATCATACTTTTTGAAAATATACTTCAACTTACTTCTGTGAATGGACAACCAATATTTATTAGAAAACTTGATTTTAAAGATTTTGCTACCAATCCGTGCTGCTTGGACCACACATCATCACCCTAGTACCCCTCCCTCTGACCTGGTCAGATCACTTTGTAATCCCATTCAACCTTAATACGTTTACCCCCCAATTCCTCAGTGCAGATCAAAGAATGTAGGAAGAAAGTGGTTTAAAGTCACGTGTGACACGCTCGAACCAGCACTGACTACTCTAAACTGGCAACCCTCAAACGACTTGAATACCGACGTCGAGAAATTCAACCTACACCTCACAACAGCTGTAGAGACCATTGGCCCCCTAATTTTACTTTCCTCGGCCCAGACCAAACCTTCTGCGCCTTGGTTCTCCCAGACTCTGCGGGAAGAAAAAAGTAAATGTAAAAGGCTTGAACGCATATGGCGGCACACCTATGACCCTACTAAAATAATCTACAAAGATGCTCAAAAAAAGTTTCACAAAATTAAACAAATTACTATGAAAGATTATTTTACTAATAAAATTAACACCGCTGATAATTCTGCAAAAATGTTATACCAAATCGTGAAAGATTTTACCAAACCAGCGGCTCTCACTAACTCGACTAAAACTAGCCAAAAGCTCTGTGATGGTCTTTCCAACTTCTTTCATGAGAAAGTCACTGACACCTTTTCCTCTTTTAACATTGTTGCTAGGTCCAGCGAGGAGATTTCACCCCTAAGCCTCGCCCCCACTAGTGATAAGAGGTTGTGTATCTTCAAAACCATCTCACTGGATATGGGGGTGCAAAAAATACAGCGGTGTAAGTCGGGTTCCCCGTTAGACCCTATGCCCACTCAGGTGTTCACATCTGTGGCACTGATTGTCATGCAACCCCTGACAGCATTATGGAATGCCTCCCTTCGTTTTTCCAGAGGCATGGAAACAAGCCATAATGATTCCTCTTCTAAAAAAATCAGAGGCGGACCCGGCAGTGTATTATAACTTCCGTCCTATATCTCTTCTCCCCAAACCAGCAAAGATTCTAGAAAAATGTGTCCAAGAACAACTCTCTGACTACCTAGAGTTAAAGGATCTTCTTTACGACTCACAATCCTTATTCAGGTCCGGATATAGTACGGAGACGGCACTATTGGAAGTTACGGAGACCGTAAGGGAAAGTGTGGACAGAGGAGAGGTAGCCATGTTTGTCCGTAGCTTTCGATACGGTCTCCCACTCCATATTGCTGGCTAGACTGCATGATATAGGGATTTGTGATCCCCCCTGGCCTGGATCACTTAATTTCTTATGGATAGAACACAACAGGTGTGGTATCGACCCTTCAAGTCCAAAGATAAAAAAAACCTCAGCAGTGGAGTCCCTCAAGGGTCGGCTCTCTGTCGTCTTTTTTTTAATGTCTATCTTGCACCCCTGGCAAAGGTGATAGAGGCATATGGAGTCAGAGCGGTCTCATATGCTGATGACACACAGCTAATTTTCTCTTTTAGAGACCACTCTGACCACAGACTGGAGAATTTTAAAACATGTCTCTCCAGCATTGTTTCCTGGATGACTAATAACACTTTGAAACTTAACGCCGACAAAACAGAGGTGTTATTTTTAAATCAAGCTGCCCCCTTACAGCCTGCCATGTGGTGGCCATCAGAGCTGAACTCATCCGCTTTCCCTGTTAATGTTGCGTGTAATCTTGGCGTTCAAATTGATAATGAATTATCCTACAAGTCTCAAATCCACAAAGTTACTTCGGCCTGTTTTGGCAAACTACCCATGATAAAAAAGATCTCCCCCTACCTGCCCATGGATTCAATGAAGACGGTAGTCCATGCCCTCATTACCTCCCACCTGGACTACACCAACAGCCTCTATGTGGGAGTACCAGCCTACCCCCTACAACGGTTACAGATCATGCAGAATGCTGTGGCCAGGCTGATCTGCAAAGTTCCCTACCGCCACTCTATCTCTCCTCACCTGAAGAACCTTCACTGGTTGGCAATATCCTTACGTATCCAGTTTAAAGCCCTGGTACTGATCTTCAGGGATCTGAACAGGAGGGGTCGTGGATATCTTAGACGAAGGTTGAAGCTAGTCCATTCATCATGTGCTCTTATATCTAATCACCTTCGTCTCCTGCTCCCCCCCAGATTACATCGAGCTACAAAAGGTGGCAGAATTTTCGTGGTGGTTGCATCCAGATTCGGAAAGCCCTGCCAGTAAATCTCCACCTCACTGATTCTGAATCACTGTTCAGAAGTAAATTGAAGACATTCCTATTCTTCAGCTGATAACCTTAGGGTCCTCTTTGTCTCTGTCCTCAACGCCGGGACACCCCCGTTGGGGGTAGCCGCGCGCTTAATAAATGTCAGAATAATAATCACACACTACACAGAACTTTGCTGCTTTAGATGCACACTTGCTTCCTTTCTTGACTGGGATTATCAATTATTCCTCAATTTCATATTCTGATTGAACTCCAAGGCCCTTTATCGAACCTTTTTCTCATTTCCACTACCCCAGAAGAAGGGTAATACTCCAAAACGAATCTGTAAAATTTAGCAAACAACTCTTTCAAGGGATAATCCATTCATAAAATACTCCTTTGGCACACCAACTATGGTGTGACATGTAAAAACTAGCACCCCAACAACTTCGCTTGAGCTGCAACACAGAGATTGCAGGACAATCCACTTGCCGCTGCTGCACCAAGCACATCAACTGCTGCAACAGCATCTTCGGCAAGCAGTCCATACTTACATATTAATCTTGATTTTGGTAAACTTAAATTTCTATACATTTATTGTGATGAACTTTTCTGTTACGTCAAATAGTCCATCAACCTCATCAAAAATAAAAAAAGGAGCATCACTCTCCTCAACATCAGTCACTACACATTTATCAAGGTTTTTTGTTGGGAGAACTAGACCATCCAAAGGCAGTAGGAAATTTGCATACTTGCTGCCTTTCTAAGCTAGGGTTAACAATTATTCTTTAATTTTATATTCTGATTCAAAGTCAAGGCCCTTTATTAAGCCTTTTTGTTGTAGAAGTTTCCACACTTGCTGCCTTTCTTCGCTAGGGTTATCAATTATTCTTCTTGAAATTGAAATTCAAAGTGCAGGCCCTTCATTAACCCTTCTTGGTAACTACTACCCATGAATGGCAGTGGGTAATTTGGACACTTGCGTCCTTTCTACCGTACAGTGTGTGTACTTTGTGCACTATCTTTCTTCCTTATATGTGGTACCCATTTCTCAGGCTCCCACTGCGGAATCCGACTTCCTATCTGTGTAATGGACTGAGAAACCCAACACCCACTTCCATTACAAGGAAATGGATAGCTTGCACGTCTTCAGCCTTTCTTATTTTTCACCTTATTAATCTTCCACTCAATCAACATATCATCCACACATACACAAACCTACTTGCTGACTTTCTTCGCTGTGGTTATCTACTATTCTTCAATTCCATATTCTGATTCAAACTCAAGGTCCTTTATCGAGCCTTTTTGATGTAGCTACTACCCCGCCCGAACGAAGTTAAAAATTTGCACACTTGCTGCCTTACTTGGCTAGGGTTATCAATTATTCTTGAATTTCATTAACTTATTTTATATCAGTTATAGGTTTAGTACAATAACAAAATTTGTCTTGCAAGCCCAAAAGATCACAGAAAGGCAGTCTACACTACAGACAACACAGGTCACAATTTGAACTACTATGTCCCTGAAACATACATATTTCGACAATGCATTCCATACATGTTCTATCTTTAATTTCAATTGTGATTACAGATGATACAGTCCACCAATAAATGTACACTGTGGACAGCGGATTCACAACTTCAATTCAGCTTTCCTTCTACATTAAGGAGACCATTGGATCTACCCTTGCTTTATTTAAGTCAGAGACAATTGTACTCTGTCCTCGGATTCTGTTAACTGTACAAATAGCATTCATCAATATGTGTATCGATTAGTACCTTCGATCTACATTACAGACAGCGGGGTTCACAACTTCAAGTCAGCTTCAATGTAAATTTCTCTTCACTATGTGTCCTGAGAAGTGCTTTCAATCAATTCTCCGCTCAGTACAGTTCACAAATAGATACCAAGAGCGCTAGCACTACAGAAAACATTCAATACAATCTTGATTTACTTAAAACACAGACAATTGGTGAAGAAAATGTACAGGATGAACATTTAGCTATTATTGTCAATGGCGTTCCTACTAAGAGTAAGAAAATCTGGCAAGAATTAGTGGATATTAGGAAAGTGAAAAAGGCAACGTTGCACCTGCTAAAGAAAAATTATTATTACAAAAATGTGTATGTGGGAAAAGAAGAAATAACTGTAGAAGAAGATAGTGACTTGCCATTTGGACAAATTGAAAAACTGGATGTTTCCAGAACTGAAGAAATCTACGAACATTACAGTGTTCATCCACTTCATTCTAAAGAAGTGATGGGGAATACTATAGAGTTATTCCAAATGAAAGAAGCAAAGGGGAGTCCCATTAGAGTATGGGAAAAAAGCTTGGAAGATCGTTGTTTCCCTCAGTTCCTTCCCACAGGAAATGGAGGACGATATGATGACTGACCTGTGCAGATTCCTGCATCTGAATACCGGACATCAATATTGTATGCAGAAAATCCAAGATTTCAACAATGTATTCCATATTTGTTCCATCTTTTGTTTAAGAGTGATTTGTCTGGACGTTCTTATGCAGAAAACCATATATTGAAAACAGGTGTAAATCTGCAAAATATTTCGGCAAAGAAATTCAGGCATAAAGTACAGCAGAAAGATAATATTTTGGAATGTCACCTCATTACTCTCATGGCATGTCAGCATGGTAGTAATGAGTACTGGTACCATCGTCATGGAGAACTAAAATGTATGCTAAGGAACTTACAAACTCCTACATACTTCCTTACTCTAAGCTCTGCTGACTATTCTTGGGATGATTTACTTCAATTTCTTGATTACACAAATTCAAATATACTAAATTTTCAAAACAAGACACCTGGAGAATGGTGCTCTTTGGATCCAGTTAATGTTTGCAGGTATTTCAATCACAGATTCAAAGCTATGATGTCTTTTTATCGCCAATAAAAAAAATACTCCTCTTGGAGAGGTTCTGGAATTCTTTTGGAGAAAGGAGTATCATTCGAGAGGTGCTTCTCACATACATATGCTAATATGGATCAAAGATGCTCCCAAATGTGGAAGTGAGTCACATGATACAACCTGTCTTTCATTGAAGAATATGCAACATGTGATATACCCAAAAGTACACAAGGTAAGGACTTAAGACAACAAGTCCTACGATTCCAAAGACATCGTTGTGGGAAATACTGTCGTCAAAAGTACAAATCTAAGGACAAATTCTACACCGAATGTCGTTTTAGATTTCCACGTCTTGTAATATCGAAAGGCAGAGTGAACAGTTGTATGTCATCTTTGCAACATACTACCACAAGAAAGTCTCCAAAAATACCTACAACTTAAGAAGAAATGAAATGAGTCAAAATACATAAATGACTATAACCCAGTCATTTTGTCCATGTGGAATGCTAATATGGATATTCAATATGTTGCAGACAATTCCATTGCTGTTGCTCGATATGTGACATCATACATAACAAAGTCAGAAAAGACGGAATTGAAGGAAATGTGGGAAGAGATTTCCCACAAAAAGAGTCTAAGTAAGAAATTATACAGTTACAGTTTGATGATGTTATCTCATCAAGAAATTGGAGCATATGAATGCTCGGATCGCTTATCATCTGCAAGTTTATACTTCAAATCTAGAAGAATCATTTGGATGAGTCTACGTCTTGCTGCAACACGAAACCGAGTACTTAAATCTGTACAAGAAATTGAACCTTTAGCTGAAAAAGTGCCAGAAAGTATATCTATTGTAGAGTATTCCTTCATAACACATCCTACACTAACTGTTGAAAGATCCCTCCCATTTTATTAATTCTACTTTGACTTTCTAATAAGAACCATCTCTTCTGAGAATCCTGCCAAATTGAAGAAAGATCACCATAGTAACAGCAATGGACTCATCTTCCACCTATTCTTCAGAAGGAGATTTCATTCCTGAAGAGCCTCCAAAGAAGAAGAAAGAAGCTCTAATTTGGAACTTGTTTACTTTCCCTAAAGGGCAAAAAAAGCTCAATGCTCCATTAGTAACCTGTAAAATGGTACTTATGAACTTTTGTGTTATGTGAAATAGACTATCAACCTCATAAAAAACTAGAAACAGGACCATCCCTATCCTCAACATTAATCAATGCACATTTATCCAGCGTTTTTTGTTGTTGTAACATCTACCCCAGCCAAAGGCACTGAGAAATTTGCACACTTGCTGCCTTTCTTTGCAGGAGTTATAAATTATTGTTCAATTTCATATACTGATTCAAAGTCAAGACCCTTTATCGAGCCTTTTCGTTGTAACTACATCCCCGGATAAACACAGTCGGTAATTTGCATACTTGGAGCCTTTCTTATTTTTTATATTATTCATCTTCCACTCAATGAACACATCATCCACACATACACACATCTACTTGCTGCCATTTTTGACAGGAGGTATCAATTATTGTTCAATTTCATATTCCTATTCAAAGTGCAGCCCTTTATCAACCCTTTTTGTTATAGCTGCTACCCCGGCCGAAGGCAGTGGGCAATTTGCACACTTGCTGCCTTTCTTGGCTGGGGTTCTCAATTATTGTTCAATTTCATAGTCTGATTCAAAGTCAAGGCCCTTTATTGAACCTTTTTTATGTTGCAGCTATTACCCCGGCCAAATGCAGTGGGAAAATTGCACACTTGCTCCCTTTCTTCCCTACGGTTATCAATTATTCTTCTTGTAATACAAATTCAAAGTGCGGGCCCTTTATTGAGCCTTCTTGATAACTACTTCCCGTGAATAGCAGTGGGTAATTTCCACACTTGCATCCTTTCTTCCAACGCACAGTCTGTGTAATGAGCTTGGAATCTAATGATCTACTTCCCTAATAACACAGTGGTTACTTTGCGCGTCTGCACCCTTTCTTAGTTTTTACCTTATTCATCTTCCATTCAATGAACTCATCATCCACACATAAACAAACTTACTTGCTGTCTTTCTTGACTGAAGTTATCAATTACTCTTCAATTGCATATTCTGATTCAAAATCAAGACACTTTAACAAGCCTTTTTCATGTACATACTACCCCGGCAGAAGACATTTAAAAATGTTGCACTTACTGCCTTTCTTCGCAGGGGTTATCAATTATTCTTTAATTTCATATTCTGATTCAAAGTCAAGGCCATTTACCAAGCCTATTTGTTGTAGCTACTACCTCGCCTAAAGGCAGTAAGTAATTTCCACACTTGCAGCCTTTCTTATTTTTTACATTATTCATCTTCCTACCAATCAACACCTCATCTAAACATACACACACCTACTTGCTGCCTTTCTTGGCTGTGGTTATTAACTATTGTTCTATTTCATATCCGAATTCAAAGTGCAAGCCCTTTATCAAGCCTTTTTGTTGTAACAACTACCCCGGCCAACGACACGCAGAAATGTACAGATTTGCTGCCTTTCTTAGCTGGGGTTATCAATTGTTCTTTAATTTAATATTCTGATTCAAAGTCAACGCCCTTTATAGAGCCTTTTTGTTGTAGCTACGACCCCAGCCGAAGACAGTACAAAACTTGCACAATGGCTACCTTTCTTGGCTGTGGTTATCAATTCTTCTTCTTGTAATACAAATTCAAAGTGCAGACCCTTTATTGAGCCTTCTTGGTAACTACTACTTAAA
>NW_028252888.1:0-37420 GCF_964263255.1 Lissotriton vulgaris
ATTTTCCACATTTCTGAAGCATGACGTAATGGGGGGGTGTTATCTCTTTTGTCGAAAATCAGCCGTTTTTGCTCGAACATTAAATGCCTCCAAATGGTATTTAATTAACTTCCCGAGCCCCTGGAAGCATGAAAATCACTTTAAACATGCTAATTTTAGCTCTAACACTGATGATCCACCTACAAATGTGAACTGACGTTCAAAAATAAAACATTTGAAAACGGACCATTTTCCACATTTCTGAAGCATGACGTAATGGGGGGGTGTTATCTCTTTTGTCGAAAATCAGCCGTTTTTGCTCGAACATTAAATGCCTCCAAATGGTATTTAATTAACTTCCCGAGCCCCTGGAAGCATGAAAATCACTTTAAACATGCTAATTTTAGCTCTAACACTGATGATCCACCTACAAATGTGAACTGACGTTCAAAAATAAAACATTTGAAAACGGACCATTTTCCACATTTCTGAAGCATGACGTAATGGGGGGGTGTTATCTCTTTTGTCGAAAATCAGCCGTTTTTGCTCGAACATTAAATGCCTCCAAATGGTATTTAATTAACTTCCCGAGCCCCTGGAAGCATGAAAATCACTTTAAACATGCTAATTTTAGCTCTAACACTGATGATCCACCTACAAATGTGAACTGACGTTCAAAAATAAAACATTTGAAAACGGACCATTTTCCACATTTCTGAAGCATGACGTAATGGGGGGGGTGTTATCTCTTTTGTCGAAAATCAGCCGTTTTTGCTCGAACATTAAATGCCTCCAAATGGTATTTAATTAACTTCCCGAGCCCCTGGAAGCATGAAAATCACTTTAAACATGCTAATTTTAGCTCTAACACTGATGATCCACCTACAAATGTGAACTGACGTTCAAAAATAAAACATTTGAAAACGGACCATTTTCCACATTTCTGAAGCATGACGTAATGGGGGGGTGTTATCTCTTTTGTCGAAAATCAGCCGTTTTTGCTCGAACATTAAATGCCTCCAAATGGTATTTAATTAACTTCCCGAGCCCCTGGAAGCATGAAAATCACTTTAAACATGCTAATTTTAGCTCTAACACTGATGATCCACCTACAAATGTGAACTGACGTTCAAAAATAAAACATTTGAAAACGGACCATTTTCCACATTTCTGAAGCATGACGTAATGGGGGGGTGTTATCTCTTTAATCGAAAATCAGCCGTTTTTGCTCGAACATTAAATGCCTCCAAATGGTATTTAATTAACTTCCCGAGCCCCTGGAAGCATGAAAATCACTTTAAACATGCTAATTTTAGCTCTAACACTGATGATCCACCTACAAATGTGAACTGACGTTCAAAAATAAAACATTTGAAAACGGACCATTTTCCACATTTCTGAAGCATGACGTAATGGGGGGGTGTTATCTCTTTTGTCGAAAATCAGCCGTTTTTGCTCGAACATTAAATGCCTCCAAATGGTATTTAATTAACTTCCCGGGGTGAAGAAACCCTTTTTGAGAACTCAGAGTGAGTAAATTGGCCATTTTCATGCACTTTTAACCATTCCATAAATCTTGTGTTTTGGGCCCCTGGAAGCATGAAAATCACTTTAAACATGCTAATTTTAGCTCTAACACTGATGATCCACCTACAAATGTGAACTGACGTTCAAAAATAAAACATTTGAAAACGGACCATTTTCCACATTTCTGAAGCATGACGTAATGGGGGGGTGTTATCTCTTTTGTCGAAAATCAGCCGTTTTTGCTCGAACATTAAATGCCTCCAAATGGTATTTAATTAACTTCCCGGGGTGAAGAAACCCTTTTTGAGAACTCAGAGTGAGTAAATTGGCCATTTTCATGCACTTTTAACCATTCCATAAATCTTGTGTTTTGGGCCCCTGGAAGCATGAAAATCACTTTAAACATGCTAATTTTAGCTCTAACACTGATGATCCACCTACAAATGTGAACTGACGTTCAAAAATAAAACATTTGAAAACGGACCATTTTCCACATTTCTGAAGCATGACGTAATGGGGGGGTGTTATCTCTTTTGTCGAAAATCAGCCGTTTTTGCTCGAACATTAAATGCCTCCAAATGGTATTTAATTAACTTCCCGGGGTGAAGAAACCCTTTTTGAGAACTCAGAGTGAGTAAATTGGCCATTTTCATGCACTTTTAACCATTCCATAAATCTTGTGTTTAGGGCCCCTGGAAGCATGAAAATCACTTTAAACATGCTAATTTTAGCTCTAACACTGATGATCCACCTACAAATGTGAACTGACGTTCAAAAATAAAACATTTGAAAACGGACCATTTTCCACATTTCTGAAGCATGACGTAATGGGGGGGTGTTATCTCTTTTGTCGAAAATCAGCCGTTTTTGCTCGAACATTAAATGCCTCCAAATGGTATTTAATTAACTTCCCGAGCCCCTGGAAGCATGAAAATCACTTTAAACATGCTAATTTTAGCTCTAACACTGATGATCCACCTACAAATGTGAACTGACGTTCAAAAATAAAACATTTGAAAACGGACCATTTTCCACATTTCTGAAGCATGACGTAATGGGGGGGTGTTATCTCTTTTGTCGAAAATCAGCCGTTTTTGCTCGAACATTAAATGCCTCCAAATGGTATTTAATTAACTTCCCGGGGTGAAGAAACCCTTTTTGAGAACTCAGAGTGAGTAAATTGGCCATTTTCATGCACTTTTAACCATTCCATAAATCTTGTGTTTTGGGCCCCTGGAAGCATGAAAATCACTTTAAACATGCTAATTTTAGCTCTAACACTGATGATCCACCTACAAATGTGAACTGACGTTCAAAAATAAAACATTTGAAAACGGACCATTTTCCACATTTCTGAAGCATGACGTAATGGGGGGGTGTTATCTCTTTTGTCGAAAATCAGCCGTTTTTGCTCGAACATTAAATGCCTCCAAATGGTATTTAATTAACTTCCCGAGCCCCTGGAAGCATGAAAATCACTTTAAACATGCTAATTTTAGCTCTAACACTGATGATCCACCTACAAATGTGAACTGACGTTCAAAAATAAAACATTTGAAAACGGACCATTTTCCACATTTCTGAAGCATGACGTAATGGGGGGGTGTTATCTCTTTTGTCGAAAATCAGCCGTTTTTGCTCGAACATTAAATGCCTCCAAATGGTATTTAATTAACTTCCCGAGCCCCTGGAAGCATGAAAATCACTTTAAACATGCTAATTTTAGCTCTAACACTGATGATCCACCTACAAATGTGAACTGACGTTCAAAAATAAAACATTTGAAAACGGACCATTTTCCACATTTCTGAAGCATGACGTAATGGGGGGGTGTTATCTCTTTTGTCGAAAATCAGCCGTTTTTGCTCGAACATTAAATGCCTCCAAATGGTATTTAATTAACTTCCCGAGCCCCTGGAAGCATGAAAATCACTTTAAACATGCTAATTTTAGCTCTAACACTGATGATCCACCTACAAATGTGAACTGACGTTCAAAATAAAACATTTGAAAACGGACCATTTTCCACATTTCTGAAGCATGACGTAATGGGGGGGTGTTATCTCTTTTGTCGAAAATCAGCCGTTTTTGCTCGAACATTAAATGCCTCCAAATGGTATTTAATTAACTTCCCGAGCCCCTGGAAGCATGAAAATCACTTTAAACATGCTAATTTTAGCTCTAACACTGATGATCCACCTACAAATGTGAACTGACGTTCAAAAATAAAACATTTGAAAACGGACCATTTTCCACATTTCTGAAGCATGACGTAATGGGGGGGTGTTATCTCTTTTGTCGAAAATCAGCCGTTTTTGCTCGAACATTAAATGCCTCCAAATGGTATTTAATTAACTTCCCGAGCCCCTGGAAGCATGAAAATCACTTTAAACATGCTAATTTTAGCTCTAACACTGATGATCCACCTACAAATGTGAACTGACGTTCAAAAATAAAACATTTGAAAACGGACCATTTTCCACATTTCTGAAGCATGACGTAATGGGGGGGTGTTATCTCTTTTGTCGAAAATCAGCCGTTTTTGCTCGAACATTAAATGCCTCCAAATGGTATTTAATTAACTTCCCGAGCCCCTGGAAGCATGAAAATCACTTTAAACATGCTAATTTTAGCTCTAACACTGATGATCCACCTACAAATGTGAACTGACGTTCAAAAATAAAACATTTGAAAACGGACCATTTTCCACATTTCTGAAGCATGACGTAATGGGGGGGTGTTATCTCTTTTGTCGAAAATCAGCCGTTTTTGCTCGAACATTAAATGCCTCCAAATGGTATTTAATTAACTTCCCGAGCCCCTGGAAGCATGAAAATCACTTTAAACATGCTAATTTTAGCTCTAACACTGATGATCCACCTACAAATGTGAACTGACGTTCAAAAATAAAACATTTGAAAACGGACCATTTTCCACATTTCTGAAGCATGACGTAATGGGGGGGTGTTATCTCTTTTGTCGAAAATCAGCCGTTTTTGCTCAAACATTAAATGCCTCCAAATGGTATTTAATTAACTTCCCGGGGTGAAGAAACCCTTTTTGAGAACTCAGAGTGAGTAAATTGGCCATTTTCATGCACTTTTAACCATTCCATAAATCTTGTGTTTTGGGCCCCTGGAAGCATGAAAATCACTTTAAACATGCTAATTTTAGCTCTAACACTGATGATCCACCTACAAATGTGAACTGACGTTCAAAAATAAAACATTTGAAAACGGACCATTTTCCACATTTCTGAAGCATGACGTAATGGGGGGGTGTTATCTCTTTTGTCGAAAATCAGCCGTTTTTGCTCGAACATTAAATGCCTCCAAATGGTATTTAATTAACTTCCCGGGGTGAAGAAACCCTTTTTGAGAACTCAGAGTGAGTAAATTGGCCATTTTCATGCACTTTTAACCATTCCATAAATCTTGTGTTTTGGGCCCCTGGAAGCATGAAAATCACTTTAAACATGCTAATTTTAGCTCTAACACTGATGATCCACCTACAAATGTGAACTGACGTTCAAAAATAAAACATTTGAAAACGGACCATTTTCCACATTTCTGAAGCATGACGTAATGGGGGGGTGTTATCTCTTTTGTCGAAAATCAGCCGTTTTTGCTCGAACATTAAATGCCTCCAAATGGTATTTAATTAACTTCCCGGGGTGAAGAAACCCTTTTTGAGAACTCAGAGTGAGTAAATTGGCCATTTTCATGCACTTTTAACCATTCCATAAATCTTGTGTTTAGGGCCCCTGGAAGCATGAAAATCACTTTAAACATGCTAATTTTAGCTCTAACACTGATGATCCACCTACAAATGTGAACTGACGTTCAAAAATAAAACATTTGAAAACGGACCATTTTCCACATTTCTGAAGCATGACGTAATGGGGGGGTGTTATCTCTTTTGTCGAAAATCAGCCGTTTTTGCTCGAACATTAAATGCCTCCAAATGGTATTTAATTAACTTCCCGAGCCCCTGGAAGCATGAAAATCACTTTAAACATGCTAATTTTAGCTCTAACACTGATGATCCACCTACAAATGTGAACTGACGTTCAAAAATAAAACATTTGAAAACGGACCATTTTCCACATTTCTGAAGCATGACGTAATGGGGGGGTGTTATCTCTTTTGTCGAAAATCAGCCGTTTTTGCTCGAACATTAAATGCCTCCAAATGGTATTTAATTAACTTCCCGAGCCCCTGGAAGCATGAAAATCACTTTAAACATGGTAATTTTAGCTCTAACACTGATGATCCACCTACAAATGTGAACTGACGTTCAAAAATAAAACATTTGAAAACGGACCATTTTCCACATTTCTGAAGCATGACGTAATGGGGGGGTGTTATCTCTTTTGTCGAAAATCAGCCGTTTTTGCTCGAACATTAAATGCCTCCAAATGGTATTTAATTAACTTCCCGAGCCCCTGGAAGCATGAAAATCACTTTAAACATGCTAATTTTAGCTCTAACACTGATGATCCACCTACAAATGTGAACTGACGTTCAAAAATAAAACATTTGAAAATGGACCATTTTCCACATTTCTGAAGCATGACGTAATGGGGGGGTGTTATCTCTTTTGTCGAAAATCAGCCGTTTTTGCTCGAACATTAAATGCCTCCAAATGGTATTTAATTAACTTCCCGAGCCCCTGGAAGCATGAAAATCACTTTAAACATGCTAATTTTAGCTCTAACACTGATGATCCACCTACAAATGTGAACTGACGTTCAAAAATAAAACATTTGAAAACGGACCATTTTCCACATTTCTGAAGCATGACGTAATGGGGGGGTGTTATCTCTTTTGTCGAAAATCAGCCGTTTTTGCTCGAACATTAAATGCCTCCAAATGGTATTTAATTAACTTCCCGAGCCCCTGGAAGCATGAAAATCACTTTAAACATGCTAATTTTAGCTCTAACACTGATGATCCACCTACAAATGTGAACTGACGTTCAAAAATAAAACATTTGAAAACGGACCATTTTCCACATTTCTGAAGCATGACGTAATGGGGGGGTGTTATCTCTTTTGTCGAAAATCAGCCGTTTTTGCTCGAACATTAAATGCCTCCAAATGGTATTTAATTAACTTCCCGAGCCCCTGGAAGCATGAAAATCACTTTAAACATGCTAATTTTAGCTCTAACACTGATGATCCACCTACAAATGTGAACTGACGTTCAAAAATAAAACATTTGAAAACGGACCATTTTCCACATTTCTGAAGCATGACGTAATGGGGGGGTGTTATCTCTTTTGTCGAAAATCAGCCGTTTTTGCTCGAACATTAAATGCCTCCAAATGGTATTTAATTAACTTCCCGAGCCCCTGGAAGCATGAAAATCACTTTAAACATGCTAATTTTAGCTCTAACACTGATGATCCACCTACAAATGTGAACTGACGTTCAAAAATAAAACATTTGAAAACGGACCATTTTCCACATTTCTGAAGCATGACGTAATGGGGGGGTGTTATCTCTTTTGTCGAAAATCAGCCGTTTTTGCTCGAACATTAAATGCCTCCAAATGGTATTTAATTAACTTCCCGAGCCCCTGGAAGCATGAAAATCACTTTAAACATGCTAATTTTAGCTCTAACACTGATGATCCACCTACAAATGTGAACTGACGTTCAAAAATAAAACATTTGAAAACGGACCATTTTCCACATTTCTGAAGCATGACGTAATGGGGGGGTGTTATCTCTTTTGTCGAAAATCAGCCGTTTTTGCTCGAACATTAAATGCCTCCAAATGGTATTTAATTAACTTCCCGAGCCCCTGGAAGCATGAAAATCACTTTAAACATGCTAATATTAGCTCTAACACTGATGATCCACCTACAAATGTGAACTGACGTTCAAAAATAAAACATTTGAAAACGGACCATTTTCCACATTTCTGAAGCATGACGTAATGGGGGGGTGTTATCTCTTTTGTCGAAAATCAGCCGTTTTTGCTCGAACATTAAATGCCTCCAAATGGTATTTAATTAACTTCCCGAGCCCCTGGAAGCATGAAAATCACTTTAAACATGCTAATTTTAGCTCTAACACTGATGATCCACCTACAAATGTGAACTGACGTTCAAAAATAAAACATTTGAAAACGGACCATTTTCCACATTTCTGAAGCATGACGTAATGGGGGGGTGTTATCTCTTTTGTCGAAAATCAGCCGTTTTTGCTCGAACATTAAATGCCTCCAAATGGTATTTAATTAACTTCCCGAGCCCCTGGAAGCATGAAAATCACTTTAAACATGCTAATTTTAGCTCTAACACTGATGATCCACCTACAAATGTGAACTGACGTTCAAAAATAAAACATTTGAAAACGGACCATTTTCCACATTTCTGAAGCATGACGTAATGGGGGGGTGTTATC
The DNA here is from genome assembly GCF_964263255.1 of Lissotriton vulgaris. Lineage (NCBI taxonomy): Eukaryota > Metazoa > Chordata > Amphibia > Caudata > Salamandridae > Lissotriton > Lissotriton vulgaris. The sequence goes on from NW_028252888.1 coordinate 7,918, forward strand.
TCTTTTGTCGAAAATCAGCCGTTTTTGCTCGAACATTAAATGCCTCCAAATGGTATTTAATTAACTTCCCGAGCCCCTGGAAGCATGAAAATCACTTTAAACATGCTAATTTTAGCTCTAACACTGATGATCCACCTACAAATGTGAACTGACGTTCAAAAATAAAACATTTGAAAACGGACCATTTTCCACATTTCTGAAGCATGACGTAATGGGGGGGTGTTATCTCTTTTGTCGAAAATCAGCCGTTTTTGCTCGAACATTAAATGCCTCCAAATGGTATTTAATTAACTTCCCGGGGTGAAGAAACCCTTTTTGAGAACTCAGAGTGAGTAAATTGGCCATTTTCATGCACTTTTAACCATTCCATAAATCTTGTGTTTTGGGCCCCTGGAAGCATGAAAATCACTTTAAACATGCTAATTTTAGCTCTAACACTGATGATCCACCTACAAATGTGAACTGACGTTCAAAAATAAAACATTTGAAAACGGACCATTTTCCACATTTCTGAAGCATGACGTAATGGGGGGGTGTTATCTCTTTTGTCGAAAATCAGCCGTTTTTGCTCGAACATTAAATGCCTCCAAATGGTATTTAATTAACTTCCCGGGGTGAAGAAACCCTTTTTGAGAACTCAGAGTGAGTAAATTGGCCATTTTCATGCACTTTTAACCATTCCATAAATCTTGTGTTTTGGGCCCCTGGAAGCATGAAAATCACTTTAAACATGCTAATTTTAGCTCTAACACTGATGATCCACCTACAAATGTGAACTGACGTTCAAAAATAAAACATTTGAAAACGGACCATTTTCCACATTTCTGAAGCATGACGTAATGGGGGGGTGTTATCTCTTTTGTCGAAAATCAGCCGTTTTTGCTCGAACATTAAATGCCTCCAAATGGTATTTAATTAACTTCCCGGGGTGAAGAAACCCTTTTTGAGAACTCAGAGTGAGTAAATTGGCCATTTTCATGCACTTTTAACCATTCCATAAATCTTGTGTTTTGGGCCCCTGGAAGCATGAAAATCACTTTAAACATGCTAATTTTAGCTCTAACACTGATGATCCACCTACAAATGTGAACTGACGTTCAAAAATAAAACATTTGAAAACGGACCATTTTCCACATTTCTGAAGCATGACGTAATGGGGGGGTGTTATCTCTTTTGTCGAAAATCAGCCGTTTTTGCTCGAACATTAAATGCCTCCAAATGGTATTTAATTAACTTCCCGAGCCCCTGGAAGCATGAAAATCACTTTAAACATGCTAATTTTAGCTCTAACACTGATGATCCACCTACAAATGTGAACTGACGTTCAAAAATAAAACATTTGAAAACGGACCATTTTCCACATTTCTGAAGCATGACGTAATGGGGGGGTGTTATCTCTTTTGTCGAAAATCAGCCGTTTTTGCTCGAACATTAAATGCCTCCAAATGGTATTTAATTAACTTCCCGAGCCCCTGGAAGCATGAAAATCACTTTAAACATGCTAATTTTAGCTCTAACACTGATGATCCACCTACAAATGTGAACTGACGTTCAAAAATAAAACATTTGAAAACGGACCATTTTCCACATTTCTGAAGCATGACGTAATGGGGGGGTGTTATCTCTTTTGTCGAAAATCAGCCGTTTTTGCTCGAACATTAAATGCCTCCAAATGGTATTTAATTAACTTCCCGAGCCCCTGGAAGCATGAAAATCACTTTAAACATGCTAATTTTAGCTCTAACACTGACGATCCACCTACAAATGTGAACTGACGTTCAAAAATAAAACATTTGAAAACGGACCATTTTCCACATTTCTGAAGCATGACGTAATGGGGGGGTGTTATCTCTTTTGTCGAAAATCAGCCGTTTTTGCTCGAACATTAAATGCCTCCAAATGGTATTTAATTAACTTCCCGAGCCCCTGGAAGCATGAAAATCACTTTAAACATGCTAATTTTAGCTCTAACACTGATGATCCACCTACAAATGTGAACTGACGTTCAAAAATAAAACATTTGAAAACGGACCATTTTCCACATTTCTGAAGCATGACGTAATGGGGGGGTGTTATCTCTTTTGTCGAAAATCAGCCGTTTTTGCTCGAACATTAAATGCCTCCAAATGGTATTTAATTAACTTCCCGAGCCCCTGGAAGCATGAAAATCACTTTAAACATGCTAATTTTAGCTCTAACACTGATGATCCACCTACAAATGAGAACTGACGTTCAAAAATAAAACATTTGAAAACGGACCATTTTCCACATTTCTGAAGCATGACGTAATGGGGGGGTGTTATCTCTTTTGTCGAAAATCAGCCGTTTTTGCTCGAACATTAAATGCCTCCAAATGGTATTTAATTAACTTCCCGGGGTGAAGAAACCCTTTTTGAGAACTCAGAGTGAGTAAATTGGCCATTTTCATGCACTTTTATCCATTCCATAAATCTTGTGTTTTGGGCCCCTGGAAGCATGAAAATCACTTTAAACATGCTAATTTTAGCTCTAACACTGATGATCCACCTACAAATGTGAACTGACGTTCAAAAATAAAACATTTGAAAACGGACCATTTTCCACATTTCTGAAGCATGACGTAATGGGGGGGTGTTATCTCTTTTGTCGAAAATCAGCCGTTTTTGCTCGAACATTAAATGCCTCCAAATGGTATTTAATTAACTTCCCGGGGTGAAGAAACCCTTTTTGAGAACTCAGAGTGAGTAAATTGGCCATTTTCATGCACTATTAACCATTCCATAAATCTTGTGTTTTGGGCCCCTGGAAGCATGAAAATCACTTTAAACATGCTAATTTTAGCTCTAACACTGATGATCCACCTACAAATGTGAACTGACGTTCAAAAATAAAACATTTGAAAACGGACCATTTTCCACATTTCTGAAGCATGACGTAATGGGGGGGTGTTATCTCTTTTGTCGAAAATCAGCCGTTTTTGCTCGAACATTAAATGCCTCCAAATGGTATTTAATTAACTTCCCGAGCCCCTGGAAGCATGAAAATCACTTTAAACATGCTAATTTTAGCTCTAACACTGATGATCCACCTACAAATGTGAACTGACGTTCAAAAATAAAACATTTGAAAACGGACCATTTTCCACATTTCTGAAGCATGACGTAATGGGGGGGTGTTATCTCTTTTGTCGAAAATCAGCCGTTTTTGCTCGAACATTAAATGCCTCCAAATGGTATTTAATTAACTTCCCGAGCCCCTGGAAGCATGAAAATCACTTTAAACATGCTAATTTTAGCTCTAACACTGATGATCCACCTACAAATGTGAACTGACGTTCAAAAATAAAACATTTGAAAACGGACCATTTTCCACATTTCTGAAGCATGACGTAATGGGGGGGTGTTATCTCTTTTGTCGAAAATCAGCCGTTTTTGCTCGAACATTAAATGCCTCCAAATGGTATTTAATTAACTTCCCGAGCCCCTGGAAGCATGAAAATCACTTTAAACATGCTAATTTTAGCTCTAACACTGATGATCCACCTACAAATGTGAACTGACGTTCAAAAATAAAACATTTGAAAACGGACCATTTTCCACATTTCTGAAGCATGACGTAATGGGGGGGTGTTATCTCTTTTGTCGAAAATCAGCCGTTTTTGCTCGAACATTAAATGCCTCCAAATGGTATTTAATTAACTTCCCGGGGTGAAGAAACCCTTTTTGAGAACTCAGAGTGAGTAAATTGGCCATTTTCATGCACTTTTAACCATTCCATAAATCTTGTGTTTTGGGCCCCTGGAAGCATGAAAATCACTTTAAACATGCTAATTTTAGCTCTAACACTGATGATCCACCTACAAATGTGAACTGACGTTCAAAAATAAAACATTTGAAAACGGACCATTTTCCACATTTCTGAAGCATGACGTAATGGGGGGGTGTTATCTCTTTTGTCGAAAATCAGCCGTTTTTGCTCGAACATTAAATGCCTCCAAATGGTATTTAATTAACTTCCCGAGCCCCTGGAAGCATGAAAATCACTTTAAACATGCTAATTTTAGCTCTAACACTGATGATCCACCTACAAATGTGAACTGACGTTCACAAATAAAACATTTGAAAACGGACCATTTTCCACATTTCTGAAGCATGACGTAATGGGGGGGTGTTATCTCTTTTGTCGAAAATCAGCCGTTTTTGCTCGAACATTAAATGCCTCCAAATGGTATTTAATTAACTTCCCGAGCCCCTGGAAGCATGAAATTCACTTTAAACATGCTAATTTTAGCTCTAACACTGATGATCCACCTGCAAATGTGAACTGACGTTCAAAAATAAAACATTTGAAAATGGACCATTTTCCACATTTCTGAAGCATGACGTAATGGGGGGGTGTTATCTCTTTTGTCGAAAATCAGCCGTTTTTGCTCGAACATTAAATGCCTCCAAATGGTATTTAATTAACTTCCCGGGGTGAAGAAACCCTTTTTGAGAACTCAGAGTGAGTAAATTGGCCATTTTCATGCACTTTTAACCATTCCATAAATCTTGTGTTTTGGGCCCCTGGAAGCATGAAAATCACTTTAAACCTGCTAATTTTAGCTCTAACACTGATGATCCACCTACAAATGTGAACTGACGTTCAAAAATAAAACATTTGAAAACGGACCATTTTCCACATTTCTGAAGCATGACGTAATGGGGGGTGTTATCTCTTTTGTCGAAAATCAGCCGTTTTTGCTCGAACATTAAATGCCTCCAAATGGTATTTAATTAACTTCCCGAGCCCCTGGAAGCATGAAAATCACTTTAAACATGCTAATTTTAGCTCTAACACTGATGATCCACCTACAAATGTGAACTGACGTTCAAAAATAAAACATTTGAAAACGGACCATTTTCCACATTTCTGAAGCATGACGTAATGGGGGGGTGTTATCTCTTTTGTCGAAAATCAGCCGTTTTTGCTCGAACATTAAATGCCTCCAAATGGTATTTAATTAACTTCCCGAGCCCCTGGAAGCATGAAAATCACTTTAAACATGCTAATTTTAGCTCTAACACTGATGATCCACCTACAAATGTGAACTGACGTTCAAAAATAAAACATTTGAAAACGGACCATTTTCCACATTTCTGAAGCATGACGTAATGGGGGGGTGTTATCTCTTTTGTCGAAAATCAGCCGTTTTTGCTCGAACATTAAATGCCTCCAAATGGTATTTAATTAACTTCCCGAGCCCCTGGAAGCATGAAAATCACTTTAAACATGCTAATTTTAGCTCTAACACTGATGATCCACCTACAAATGTGAACTGACTTTCAAAAATAAAACATTTGAAAACGGACCATTTTCCACATTTCTGAAGCATGACGTAATGGGGGGGTGTTATCTCTTTTGTCGAAAATCAGCCGTTTTTGCTCGAACATTAAATGCCTCCAAATGGTATTTAATTAACTTCCCGAGCCCCTGGAAGCATGAAAATCACTTTAAACATGCTAATTTTAGCTCTAACACTGATGATCCACCTACAAATGTGAACTGACGTTCAAAAATAAAACATTTGAAAACGGACCATTTTCCACATTTCTGAAGCATGACGTAATGGGGGGGTGTTATCTCTTTTGTCGAAAATCAGCCGTTTTTGCTCGAACATTAAATGCCTCCAAATGGTATTTAATTAACTTCCCGGGGTGAAGAAACCCTTTTTGAGAACTCAGAGTGAGTAAATTGGCCATTTTCATGCACTTTTAACCATTCCATAAATCTTGTGTTTTGGGCCCCTGGAAGCATGAAAATCACTTTAAACATGCTAATTTTAGCTCTAACACTGATGATCCACCTACAAATGTGAACTGACGTTCAAAAATAAAACATTTGAAAACGGACCATTTTCCACATTTCTGAAGCATGACGTAATGGGGGGGTGTTATCTCTTTTGTCGAAAATCAGCCGTTTTTGCTCGAACATTAAATGCCTCCAAATGGTATTTAATTAACTTCCCGAGCCCCTGGAAGCATGAAAATCACTTTAAACATGCTAATTTTAGCTCTAACACTGATGATCCACCTACAAATGTGAACTGACGTTCAAAAATAAAACATTTGAAAACGGACCATTTTCCACATTTCTGAAGCATGACGTAATGGGGGGGTGTTATCTCTTTTGTCGAAAATCAGCCGTTTTTGCTCGAACATTAAATGCCTCCAAATGGTATTTAATTAACTTCCCGAGCCCCTGGAAGCATGAAAATCACTTTAAACATGCTAATTTTAGCTCTAACACTGATGATCCACCTACAAATGTGAACTGACGTTCAAAAATAAAACATTTGAAAACGGACCATTTTCCACATTTCTGAAGCATGACGTAATGGGGGGTGTTATCTCTTTTGTCGAAAATCAGCCGTTTTTGCTCGAACATTAAATGCCTCCAAATGGTATTTAATTAACTTCCCGAGCCCCTGGAAGCATGAAAATCACTTTAAACATGCTAATTTTAGCTCTAACACTGATGATCCACCTACAAATGTGAACTGACGTTCAAAAATAAAACATTTGAAAACGGACCATTTTCCACATTTCTGAAGCATGACGTAATGGGGGGGTGTTATCTCTTTTGTCGAAAATCAGCCGTTTTTGCTCGAACATTAAATGCCTCCAAATGGTATTTAATTAACTTCCCGGGGTGAAGAAACCCTTTTTGAGAACTCAGAGTGAGTAAATTGGCCATTTTCATGCACTTTTAACCATTCCATAAATCTTGTGTTTTGGGCCCCTGGAAGCATGAAAATCACTTTAAACATGCTAATTTTAGCTCTAACACTGATGATCCACCTACAAATGTGAACTGACGTTCAAAAATAAAACATTTGAAAACGGACCATTTTCCACATTTCTGAAGCATGACGTAATGGGGGGGTGTTATCTCTTTTGTCGAAAATCAGCCGTTTTTGCTCGAACATTAAATGCCTCCAAATGGTATTTAATTAACTTCCCGAGCCCCTGGAAGCATGAAAATCACTTTAAACATGCTAATTTTAGCTCTAACACTGATGATCCACCTACAAATGTGAACTGACGTTCAAAAATAAAACATTTGAAAACGGACCATTTTCCACATTTCTGAAGCATGACGTAATGGGGGGGTGTTATCTCTTTTGTCGAAAATCAGCCGTTTTTGCTCGAACATTAAATGCCTCCAAATGGTATTTAATTAACTTCCCGAGCCCCTGGAAGCATGAAAATCACTTTAAACATGCTAATTTTAGCTCTAACACTGATGATCCACCTACAAATGTGAACTGACGTTCAAAAAGAAAACATTTGAAAACGGACCATTTTCCACATTTCTGAAGCATGACGTAATGGGGGGGTGTTATCTCTTTTGTCGAAAATCAGCCGTTTTTGCTCGAACATTAAATGCCTCCAAATGGTATTTAATTAACTTCCCGAGCCCCTGGAAGCATGAAAATCACTTTAAACATGCTAATTTTAGCTCTAACACTGATGATCCACCTACAAATGTGAACTGACGTTCAAAAATAAAACATTTGAAAACGGACCATTTTCCACATTCTGAAGCATGACGTAATGGGGGGGTGTTATCTCTTTTGTCGAAAATCAGCCGTTTTTGCTCGAACATTAAATGCCTCCAAATGGTATTTAATTAACTTCCCGAGCCCCTGGAAGCATGAAAATCACTTTAAACATGCTAATTTTAGCTCTAACACTGATGATCCACCTACAAATGTGAACTGACGTTCAAAAATAAAACATTTGAAAACGGACCATTTTCCACATTTCTGAAGCATGACGTAATGGGGGGGTGTTATCTCTTTTGTCGAAAATCAGCCGTTTTTGCTCGAACATTAAATGCCTCCAAATGGTATTTAATTAACTTCCCGAGCCCCTGGAAGCATGAAAATCACTTTAAACATGCTAATTTTAGCTCTAACACTGATGATCCACCTACAAATGTGAACTGACGTTCAAAAATAAAACATTTGAAAACGGACCATTTTCCACATTTCTGAAGCACGACGTAATGGGGGGGTGTTATCTCTTTTGTCGAAAATCAGCCGTTTTTGCTCGAACATTAAATGCCTCCAAATGGTATTTAATTAACTTCCCGAGCCCCTGGAAGCATGAAAATCACTTTAAACATGCTAATTTTAGCTCTAACACTGATGATCCACCTACAAATGTGAACTGACGTTCAAAAATAAAACATTTGAAAACGGACCATTTTCCACATTTCTGAAGCATGACGTAATGGGGGGGTGTTATCTCTTTTGTCGAAAATCAGCCGTTTTTGCTCGAACATTAAATGCCTCCAAATGGTATTTAATTAACTTCCCGAGCCCCTGGAAGCATGAAAATCACTTTAAACATGCTAATTTTAGCTCTAACACTGATGATCCACCTACAAATGTGAACTGACGTTCAAAAATAAAACATTTGAAAACGGACCATTTTCCACATTTCTGAAGCATGACGTAATGGGGGGGTGTTATCTCTTTTGTCGAAAATCAGCCGTTTTTGCTCGAACATTAAATGCCTCCAAATGGTATTTAATTAACTTCCCGAGCCCCTGGAAGCATGAACATCACTTTAAACATGCTAATTTTAGCTCTAACACTGATGATCCACCTACAAATGTGAACTGACGTTCAAAAATAAAACATTTGAAAACGGACCATTTTCCACATTTCTGAAGCACGACGTAATGGGGGGGTGTTATCTCTTTTGTCGAAAATCAGCCGTTTTTGCTCGAACATTAAATGCCTCCAAATGGTATTTAATTAACTTCCCGAGCCCCTGGAAGCATGAAAATCACTTTAAACATGCTAATTTTAGCTCTAACACTGATGATCCACCTACAAATGTGAACTGACGTTCAAAAATAAAACATTTGAAAACGGACCATTTTCCACATTTCTGAAGCATGACGTAATGGGGGGGTGTTATCTCTTTTGTCGAAAATCAGCCGTTTTTGCTCGAACATTAAATGCCTCCAAATGGTATTTAATTAACTTCCCGAGCCCCTGGAAGCATGAAAATCACTTTAAACATGCTAATTTTAGCTCTAACACTGATGATCCACCTACAAATGTGAACTGACGTTCAAAAATAAAACATTTGAAAACGGACCATTTTCCACATTTCTGAAGCATGACGTAATGGGGGGTGTTATCTCTTTTGTCGAAAATCAGCCGTTTTTGCTCGAACATTAAATGCCTCCAAATGGTATTTAATTAACTTCCCGGGGTGAAGAAACCCTTTTTGAGAACTCAGAGTGAGTAAATTGGCCATTTTCATGCACTTTTAACCATTCCATAAATCTTGTGTTTTGGGCCCCTGGAAGCATGAAAATCACTTTAAACATGCTAATTTTAGCTCTAACACTGATGATCCACCTACAAATGTGAACTGACGTTCAAAAATAAAACATTTGAAAACGGACCATTTTCCACATTTCTGAAGCATGACGTAATGGGGGGGTGTTATCTCTTTTGTCGAAAATCAGCCGTTTTTGCTCGAACATTAAATGCCTCCAAATGGTATTTAATTAACTTCCCGAGCCCCTGGAAGCATGAAAATCACTTTAAACATGCTAATTTTAGCTCTAACACTGATGATCCACCTACAAATGTGAACTGACGTTCAAAAATAAAACATTTGAAAACGGACCATTTTCCACATTTCTGAAGCATGACGTAATGGGGGGGTGTTATCTCTTTTGTCGAAAATCAGCCGTTTTTGCTCGAACATTAAATGCCTCCAAATGGTATTTAATTAACTTCCCGGGGTGAAGAAACCCTTTTTGAGAACTCAGAGTGAGTAAATTGGCCATTTTCATGCACTTTTAACCATTCCATAAATCTTGTGTTTTGGGCCCCTGGAAGCATGAAAATCACTTTAAACATGCTAATTTTAGCTCTAACACTGATGATCCACCTACAAATGTGAACTGACGTTCAAAAATAAAACATTTGAAAACGGACCATTTTCCACATTTCTGAAGCATGACGTAATGGGGGGGTGTTATCTCTTTTGTCGAAAATCAGCCGTTTTTGCTCGAACATTAAATGCCTCCAAATGGTATTTAATTAACTTCCCGAGCCCCTGGAAGCATGAAAATCACTTTAAACATGCTAATTTTAGCTCTAACACTGATGATCCACCTACAAATGTGAACTGACGTTCAAAAATAAAACATTTGAAAACGGACCATTTTCCACATTTCTGAAGCATGACGTAATGGGGGGTGTTATCTCTTTTGTCGAAAATCAGCCGTTTTTGCTCGAACATTAAATGCCTCCAAATGGTATTTAATTAACTTCCCGAGCCCCTGGAAGCATGAAAATCACTTTAAACATGCTAATTTTAGCTCTAACACTGATGATCCACCTACAAATGTGAACTGACGTTCAAAAATAAAACATTTGAAAACGGACCATTTTCCACATTTCTGAAGCATGACGTAATGGGGGGTGTTATCTCTTTTGTCGAAAATCAGCCGTTTTTGCTCGAACATTAAATGCCTCCAAATGGTATTTAATTAACTTCCCGAGCCCCTGGAAGCATGAAAATCACTTTAAACATGCTAATTTTAGCTCTAACACTGATGATCCACCTACAAATGTGAACTGACGTTCAAAAATAAAACATTTGAAAACGGACCATTTTCCACATTTCTGAAGCATGACGTAATGGGGGGGTGTTATCTCTTTTGTCGAAAATCAGCCGTTTTTGCTCGAACATTAAATGCCTCCAAATGGTATTTAATTAACTTCCCGGGGTGAAGAAACCATTTTTGAGAACTCAGAGTGAGTAAATTGGCCATTTTCATGCACTTTTAACCATTCCATAAATCTTGTGTTTTGGGCCCCTGGAAGCATGAAAATCACTTTAAACATGCTAATTTTAGCTCTAACACTGATGATCCACCTACAAATGTGAACTGACGTTCAAAAATAAAACATTTGAAAACGGACCATTTTCCACATTTCTGAAGCATGACGTAATGGGGGGGTGTTATCTCTTTTGTCGAAAATCAGCCGTTTTTGCTCGAACATTAAATGCCTCCAAATGGTATTTAATTAACTTCCCGGGGTGAAGAAACCCTTTTTGAGAACTCAGAGTGAGTAAATTGGCCATTTTCATGCACTTTTAACCATTCCATAAATCTTGTGTTTTGGGCCCCTGGAAGCATGAAAATCACTTTAAACATGCTAATTTTAGCTCTAACACTGATGATCCACCTACAAATGTGAACTGACGTTCAAAAATAAAACATTTGAAAACGGACCATTTTCCACATTTCTGAAGCATGACGTAATGGGGGGGTGTTATCTCTTTTGTCGAAAATCAGCCGTTTTTGCTCGAACATTAAATGCCTCCAAATGGTATTTAATTAACTTCCCGAGCCCCTGGAAGCATGAAAATCACTTTAAACATGCTAATTTTAGCTCTAACACTGATGATCCACCTACAAATGTGAACTGACGTTCAAAAATAAAACATTTGAAAACGGACCATTTTCCACATTTCTGAAGCATGACGTAATGGGGGGGTGTTATCTCTTTTGTCGAAAATCAGCCGTTTTTGCTCGAACATTAAATGCCTCCAAATGGTATTTAATTAACTTCCCGAGCCCCTGGAAGCATGAAAATCACTTTAAACATGCTAATTTTAGCTCTAACACTGATGATCCACCTACAAATGTGAACTGACGTTCAAAAATAAAACATTTGAAAACGGACCATTTTCCACATTTCTGAAGCATGACGTAATGGGGGGGTGTTATCTCTTTTGTCGAAAATCAGCCGTTTTTGCTCGAACATTAAATGCCTCCAAATGGTATTTAATTAACTTCCCGAGCCCCTGGAAGCATGAAAATCACTTTAAACATGCTAATTTTAGCTCTAACACTGATGATCCACCTACAAATGTGAACTGACGTTCAAAAATAAAACATTTGAAAACGGACCATTTTCCACATTTCTGAAGCATGACGTAATGGGGGGGTGTTATCTCTTTTGTCGAAAATCAGCCGTTTTTGCTCGAACATTAAATGCCTCCAAATGGTATTTAATTAACTTCCCGGGGTGAAGAAACCCTTTTTGAGAACTCAGAGTGAGTAAATTGGCCATTTTCACGCACTTTTAACCATTCCATAAATCTTGTGTTTTGGGCCCCTGGAAGCATGAAAATCACTTTAAACATGCTAATTTTAGCTCTAACACTGATGATCCACCTACAAATGTGAACTGACGTTCAAAAATAAAACATTTGAAAACGGACCATTTTCCACATTTCTGAAGCATGACGTAATGGGGGGGTGTTATCTCTTTTGTCGAAAATCAGCCGTTTTTGCTCGAACATTAAATGCCTCCAAATGGTATTTAATTAACTTCCCGAGCCCCTGGAAGCATGAAAATCACTTTAAACATGCTAATTTTAGCTCTAACACTGATGATCCACCTACAAATGTGAACTGACGTTCAAAAATAAAACATTTGAAAACGGACCATTTTCCACATTTCTGAAGCATGACGTAATGGGGGGGTGTTATCTCTTTTGTCGAAAATCAGCCGTTTTTGCTCGAACATTAAATGCCTCCAAATGGTATTTAATTAACTTCCCGAGCCCCTGGAAGCATGAAAATCACTTTAAACATGCTAATTTTAGCTCTAACACTGATGATCCACCTACAAATGTGAACTGACGTTCAAAAATAAAACATTTGAAAACGGACCATTTTCCACATTTCTGAAGCATGACGTAATGGGGGGGTGTTATCTCTTTTGTCGAAAATCAGCCGTTTTTGCTCGAACATTAAATGCCTCCAAATGGTATTTATTTAACTTCCCGGGGTGAAGAAACCCTTTTTGAGAACTCAGAGTGAGTAAATTGGTCATTTTCATGCACTTTTAACCATTCCATAAATCTTGTGTTTTGGGCCCCTGGAAGCATGAAAATCACTTTAAACATGCTAATTTTAGCTCTAACACTGATGATCCACCTACAAATGTGAACTGACGTTCAAAAATAAAACATTTGAAAACGGACCATTTTCCACATTTCTGAAGCATGACGTAATGGGGGGGTGTTATCTCTTTTGTCGAAAATCAGCCGTTTTTGCTCGAACATTAAATGCCTCCAAATGGTATTTAATTAACTTCCCGAGCCCCTGGAAGCATGAAAATCACTTTAAACATGCTAATTTTAGCTCTAACACTGATGATCCACCTACAAATGTGAACTGACGTTCAAAAATAAAACATTTGAAAACTGACCATTTTCCACATTTCTGAAGCATGACGTAATGGGGGGGTGTTATCTCTTTTGTCGAAAATCAGCCGTTTTTGCTCGAACATTAAATGCCTCCAAATGGTATTTAATTAACTTCCCGGGGTGAAGAAACCCTTTTTGAGAACTCAGAGTGAGTAAATTGGCCATTTTCATGCACTTTTAACCATTCCATAAATCTTGTGTTTTGGGCCCCTGGAAGCATGAAAATCACTTTAAACATGCTAATTTTAGCTCTAACACTGATGATCCACCTACAAATGTGAACTGACGTTCAAAAATAAAACATTTGAAAACGGACCATTTTCCACATTTCTGAAGCATGACGTAATGGGGGGGTGTTATCTCTTTTGTCGAAAATCAGCCGTTTTTGCTCGAACATTAAATGCCTCCAAATGGTATTTAATTAACTTCCCGGGGTGAAGAAACCCTTTTTGAGAACTCAGAGTGAGTAAATTGGCCATTTTCATGCACTTTTAACCATTCCATAAATCTTGTGTTTTGGGCCCCTGGAAGCATGAAAATCACTTTAAACATGCTAATTTTAGCTCTAACACTGATGATCCACCTACAAATGTGAACTGACGTTCAAAAATAAAACATTTGAAAACGGACCATTTTCCACATTTCTGAAGCATGACGTAATGGGGGGGTGTTATCTCTTTTGTCGAAAATCAGCCGTTTTTGCTCGAACATTAAATGCCTCCAAATGGTATTTAATTAACTTCCCGAGCCCCTGGAAGCATGAAAATCACTTTAAACATGCTAATTTTAGCTCTAACACTGATGATCCACCTACAAATGTGAACTGACGTTCAAAAATAAAACATTTGAAAACGGACCATTTTCCACATTTCTGAAGCATGACGTAATGGGGGGGTGTTATCTCTTTTGTCGAAAATCAGCCGTTTTTGCTCGAACATTAAATGCCTCCAAATGGTATTTAATTAACTTCCCGAGCCCCTGGAAGCATGAAAATCACTTTAAACATGCTAATTTTAGCTCTAACACTGATGATCCACCTACAAATGTGAACTGACGTTCAAAAATAAAACATTTGAAAACGGACCATTTTCCACATTTCTGAAGCATGACGTAATGGGGGGGTGTTATCTCTTTTGTCGAAAATCAGCCGTTTTTGCTCGAACATTAAATGCCTCCAAATGGTATTTAATTAACTTCCCGAGCCCCTGGAAGCATGAAAATCACTTTAAACATGCTAATTTTAGCTCTAACACTGATGATCCACCTACAAATGTGAACTGACGTTCAAAAATAAAACATTTGAAAACGGACCATTTTCCACATTTCTGAAGCATGACGTAATGGGGGGGTGTTATCTCTTTTGTCGAAAATCAGCCGTTTTTGCTCGAACATTAAATGCCTCCAAATGGTATTTAATTAACTTCCCGGGGTGAAGAAACCCTTTTTGAGAACTCAGAGTGAGTAAATTGGCCATTTTCATGCACTTTTAACCATTCCATAAATCTTGTGTTTTGGGCCCCTGGAAGCATGAAAATCACTTTAAACATGCTAATTTTAGCTCTAACACTGATGATCCACCTACAAATGTGAACTGACGTTCAAAAATAAAACATTTGAAAACGGACCATTTTCCACATTTCTGAAGCATGACGTAATGGGGGGGTGTTATCTCTTTTGTCGAAAATCAGCCGTTTTTCCTCGAACATTAAATGCCTCCAAATGGTATTTAATTAACTTCCCGAGCCCCTGGAAGCATGAAAATCACTTTAAACATGCTAATTTTAGCTCTAACACTGATGATCCACCTACAAATGTGAACTGACGTTCAAAAATAAAACATTTGAAAAGGGACCATTTTCCACATTTCTGAAGCATGACGTAATGGGGGGGTGTTATCTCTTTTGTCGAAAATCAGCCGTTTTTGCTCGAACATTAAATGCCTCCAAATGGTATTTAATTAACTTCCCGGGGTGAAGAAACCCTTTTTGAGAACTCAGAGTGAGTAAATTGGCCATTTTCATGCACTTTTAACCATTCCATAAATCTTGTGTTTTGGGCCCCTGGAAGCATGAAAATCACTTTAAACATGCTAATTTTAGCTCTAACACTGATGATCCACCTACAAATGTGAACTGACGTTCAAAAATAAAACATTTGAAAACGGACCATTTTCCACATTTCTGAAGCATGACGTAATGGGGGGGTGTTATCTCTTTTGTCGAAAATCAGCCGTTTTTGCTCGAACATTAAATGCCTCCAAATGGTATTTAATTAACTTCCCGAGCCCCTGGAAGCATGAAAATCACTTTAAACATGCTAATTTTAGCTCTAACACTGATGATCCACCTACAAATGTGAACTGACGTTCAAAAATAAAACATTTGAAAACGGACCATTTTCCACATTTCTGAAGCATGACGTAATGGGGGGGTGTTATCTCTTTTGTCGAAAATCAGCCGTTTTTGCTCGAACATTAAATGCCTCCAAATGGTATTTAATTAACTTCCCGGGGTGAAGAAACCCTTTTTGAGAACTCAGAGTGAGTAAATTGGCCATTTTCATGCACTTTTAACCATTCCATAAATCTTGTGTTTTGGGCCCCTGGAAGCATGAAAATCACTTTAAACATGCTAATTTTAGCTCTAACACTGATGATCCACCTACAAATGTGAACTGACGTTCAAAAATAAAACATTTGAAAACGGACCATTTTCCACATTTCTGAAGCATGACGTAATGGGGGGGTGTTATCTCTTTTGTCGAAAATCAGCCGTTTTTGCTCGAACATTAAATGCCTCCAAATGGTATTTAATTAACTTCCCGGGGTGAAGAAACCCTTTTTGAGAACTCAGAGTGAGTAAATTGGCCATTTTCATGCACTTTTAACCATTCCATAAATCTTGTGTTTTGGGCCCCTGGAAGCATGAAAATCACTTTAAACATGCTAATTTTAGCTCTAACACTGATGATCCACCTACAAATGTGAACTGACGTTCAAAAATAAAACATTTGAAAACGGACCATTTTCCACATTTCTGAAGCATGACGTAATGGGGGGGTGTTATCTCTTTTGTCGAAAATCAGCCGTTTTTGCTCGAACATTAAATGCCTCCAAATGGTATTTAATTAACTTCCCGAGCCCCTGGAAGCATGAAAATCACTTTAAACATGCTAATTTTAGCTCTAACACTGATGATCCACCTACAAATGTGAACTGACGTTCAAAAATAAAACATTTGAAAACGGACCATTTTCCACATTTCTGAAGCATGACGTAATGGGGGGGTGTTATCTCTTTTGTCGAAAATCAGCCGTTTTTGCTCGAACATTAAATGCCTCCAAATGGTATTTAATTAACTTCCCGAGCCCCTGGAAGCATGAAAATCACTTTAAACATGCTAATTTTAGCTCTAACACTGATGATCCACCTACAAATGTGAACTGACGTTCAAAAATAAAACATTTGAAAACGGACCATTTTCCACATTTCTGAAGCATGACGTAATGGGGGGGTGTTATCTCTTTTGTCGAAAATCAGCCGTTTTTGCTCGAACATTAAATGCCTCCAAATGGTATTTAATTAACTTCCCGAGCCCCTGGAAGCACGAAAATCACTTTAAACATGCTAATTTTAGCTCTAACACTGATGATCCACCTACAAATGTGAACTGACGTTCAAAAATAAAACATTTGAAAACGGACCATTTTCCACATTTCTGAAGCATGACGTAATGGGGGGGTGTTATCTCTTTTGTCGAAAATCAGCCGTTTTTGCTCGAACATTAAATGCCTCCAAATGGTATTTAATTAACTTCCCGGGGTGAAGAAACCTCAGAGTGAGTAAATTGGCCATTTTCATGCACTTTTAACCATTCCATAAATCTTGTGTTTTGGGCCCCTGGAAGCATGAAAATCACTTTAAACATGCTAATTTTAGCTCTAACACTGATGATCCACCTACAAATGTGAACTGACGTTCAAAAATAAAACATTTGAAAACGGACCATTTTCCACATTTCTGAAGCATGACGTAATGGGGGGGTGTTATCTCTTTTGTCGAAAATCAGCCGTTTTTGCTCGAACATTAAATGCCTCCAAATGGTATTTAATTAACTTCCCGAGCCCCTGGAAGCATGAAAATCACTTTAAACATGCTAATTTTAGCTCTAACACTGATGATCCACCTACAAATGTGAACTGACGTTCAAAAATAAAACATTTGAAAATGGACCATTTTCCACATTTCTGAAGCATGACGTAATGGGGGGGTGTTATCTCTTTTGTCGAAAATCAGCCGTTTTTGCTCGAACATTAAATGCCTCCAAATGGTATTTAATTAACTTCCCGGGGTGAAGAAACCCTTTTTGAGAACTCAGAGTGAGTAAATTGGCCATTTTCATGCACTTTTAACCATTCCATAAATCTTGTGTTTTGGGCCCCTGGAAGCATGAAAATCACTTTAAACATGCTAATTTTAGCTCTAACACTGATGATCCACCTACAAATGTGAACTGACGTTCAAAAATAAAACATTTGAAAACGGACCATTTTCCACATTTCTGAAGCATGACGTAATGGGGGGGTGTTATCTCTTTTGTCGAAAATCAGCCGTTTTTGCTCGAACATTAAATGCCTCCAAATGGTATTTAATTAACTTCCCGGGGTGAAGAAACCCTTTTTGAGAACTCAGAGTGAGTAAATTGGCCATTTTCATGCACTTTTAACCATTCCATAAATCTTGTGTTTTGGGCCCCTGGAAGCATGAAAATCACTTTAAACATGCTAATTTTAGCTCTAACACTGATGATCCACCTACAAATGTGAACTGACGTTCAAAAATAAAACATTTGAAAACGGACCATTTTCCACATTTCTGAAGCATGACGTAATGGGGGGGTGTTATCTCTTTTGTCGAAAATCAGCCGTTTTTGCTCGAACATTAAATGCCTCCAAATGGTATTTAATTAACTTCCCGAGCCCCTGGAAGCATGAAAATCACTTTAAACATGCTAATTTTAGCTCTAACACTGATGATCCACCTACAAATGTGAACTGACGTTCAAAAATAAAACATTTGAAAACGGACCATTTTCCACATTTCTGAAGCATGACGTAATGGGGGGGTGTTATCTCTTTTGTCGAAAATCAGCCGTTTTTGCTCGAACATTAAATGCCTCCAAATGGTATTTAATTAACTTCCCGAGCCCCTGGAAGCATGAAAATCACTTTAAACATGCTAATTTTAGCTCTAACACTGATGATCCACCTACAAATGTGAACTGACGTTCAAAAATAAAACATTTGAAAACGGACCATTTTCCACATTTCTGAAGCATGACGTAATGGGGGGGTGTTATCTCTTTTGTCGAAAATCAGCCGTTTTTGCTCGAACATTAAATGCCTCCAAATGGTATTTAATTAACTTCCCGAGCCCCTGGAAGCATGAAAATCACTTTAAACATGCTAATTTTAGCTCTAACACTGATGATCCACCTACAAATGTGAACTGACGTTCAAAAATAAAACATTTGAAAACGGACCATTTTCCACATTTCTGAAGCATGACGTAATGGGGGGGTGTTATCTCTTTTGTCGAAAATCAGCCGTTTTTGCTCGAACATTAAATGCCTCCAAATGGTATTTAATTAACTTCCCGGGGTGAAGAAACCCTTTTTGAGAACTCAGAGTGAGTAAATTGGCCATTTTCATGCACTTTTAACCATTCCATAAATCTTGTGTTTTGGGCCCCTGGAAGCATGAAAATTACTTTAAACATGCTAATTTTAGCTCTAACACTGATGATCCACCTACAAATGTGAACTGACGTTCGAAAATAAAACATTTGAAAACGGACCATTTTCCACATTTCTGAAGCATGACGTAATGGGGGGGTGTTATCTCTTTTGTCGAAAATCAGCCGTTTTTGCTCGAACATTAAATGCCTCCAAATGGTATTTAATTAACTTCCCGGGGTGAAGAAACCCTTTTTGAGAACTCAGAGTGAGTAAATTGGCCATTTTCATGCACTTTTAACCATTCCATAAATCTTGTGTTTTGGGCCCCTGGAAGCATGAAAATCACTTTAAACATGCTAATTTTAGCTCTAACACTGATGATCCACCTACAAATGTGAACTGACGTTCAAAAATAAAACATTTGAAAACGGACCATTTTCCACATTTCTGAAGCATGACGTAATGGGGGGGTGTTATCTCTTTTGTCGAAAATCAGCCGTTTTTGCTCGAACATTAAATGCCTCCAAATGGTATTTAATTAACTTCCCGAGCCCCTGGAAGCATGAAAATCACTTTAAACATGCTAATTTTAGCTCTAACACTGATGATCCACCTACAAATGTGAACTGACGTTCAAAAATAAAACATTTGAAAACGGACCATTTTCCACATTTCTGAAGCATGACGTAATGGGGGGGTGTTATCTCTTTTGTCGAAAATCAGCCGTTTTTGCTCGAACATTAAATGCCTCCAAATGGTATTTAATTAACTTCCCGAGCCCCTGGAAGCATGAAAATCACTTTAAACATGCTAATTTTAGCTCTAACACTGATGATCCACCTACAAATGTGAACTGACGTTCAAAAATAAAACATTTGAAAACGGACCATTTTCCACATTTCTGAAGCATGACGTAATGGGGGGGTGTTATCTCTTTTGTCGAAAATCAGCCGTTTTTGCTCGAACATTAAATGCCTCCAAATGGTATTTAATTAACTTCCCGAGCCCCTGGAAGCATGAAAATCACTTTAAACATGCTAATTTTAGCTCTAACACTGATGATCCACCTACAAATGTGAACTGACGTTCAAAAATAAAACATTTGAAAACGGACCATTTTCCACATTTCTGAAGCATGACGTAATGGGGGGGTGTTATCTCTTTTGTCGAAAATCAGCCGTTTTTGCTCGAACATTAAATGCCTCCAAATGGTATTTAATTAACTTCCCGGGGTGAAGAAACCCTTTTTGAGAACTCAGAGTGAGTAAATTGGCCATTTTCATGCACTTTTAACCATTCCATAAATCTTGTGTTTTGGGCCCCTGGAAGCATGAAAATCACTTTAAACATGCTAATTTTAGCTCTAACACTGATGATCCACCTACAAATGTGAACTGACGTTCAAAAATAAAACATTTGAAAACGGACCATTTTCCACATTTCTGAAGCATGACGTAATGGGGGGGTGTTATCTCTTTTGTCGAAAATCAGCCGTTTTTGCTCGAACATTAAATGCCTCCAAATGGTATTTAATTAACTTCCCGAGCCCCTGGAAGCATGAAAATCACTTTAAACATGCTAATTTTAGCTCTAACACTGATGATCCACCTACAAATGTGAACTGACGTTCAAAAATAAAACATTTGAAAACGGACCATTTTCCACATTTCTGAAGCATGACGTAATGGGGGGGTGTTATCTCTTTTGTCGAAAATCAGCCGTTTTTGCTCGAACATTAAATGCCTCCAAATGGTATTTAATTAACTTCCCGGGGTGAAGAAACCCTTTTTGAGAACTCAGAGTGAGTAAATTGGCCATTTTCATGCACTTTTAACCATTCCATAAATCTTGTGTTTTGGGCCCCTGGAAGCATGAAAATCACTTTAAACATGCTAATTTTAGCTCTAACACTGATGATCCACCTACAAATGTGAACTGACGTTCAAAAATAAAACATTTGAAAACGGACCATTTTCCACATTTCTGAAGCATGACGTAATGGGGGGGTGTTATCTCTTTTGTCGAAAATCAGCCGTTTTTGCTCGAACATTAAATGCCTCCAAATGGTATTTAATTAACTTCCTGAGCCCCTGGAAGCATGAAAATCACTTTAAACATGCTAATTTTAGCTCTAACACTGATGATCCACCTACAAATGTGAACTGACGTTCAAAAATAAAACATTTGAAAACGGACCATTTTCCACATTTCTGAAGCATGACGTAATGGGGGGGTGTTATCTCTTTTGTCGAAAATCAGCCGTTTTTGCTCGAACATTAAATGCCTCCAAATGGTATTTAATTAACTTCCCGGGGTGAAGAAACCCTTTTTGAGAACTCAGAGTGAGTAAATTGGCCATTTTCATGCACTTTTAACCATTCCATAAATCTTGTGTTTTGGGCCCCTGGAAGCATGAAAATCACTTTAAACATGCTAATTTTAGCTCTAACACTGATGATCCACCTACAAATGTGAACTGACGTTCAAAAATAAAACATTTGAAAACGGACCATTTTCCACATTTCTGAAGCATGACGTAATGGGGGGGTGTTATCTCTTTTGTCGAAAATCAGCCGTTTTTGCTCGAACATTAAATGCCTCCAAATGGTATTTAATTAACTTCCCGAGCCCCTGGAAGCATGAAAATCACTTTAAACATGCTAATTTTAGCTCTAACACTGATGATCCACCTACAAATGTGAACTGACGTTCAAAAATAAAACATTTGAAAACGGACCATTTTCCACATTTCTGAAGCATGACGTAATGGG
Organism: Lissotriton vulgaris; assembly: GCF_964263255.1. Taxonomy (NCBI): domain Eukaryota; kingdom Metazoa; phylum Chordata; class Amphibia; order Caudata; family Salamandridae; genus Lissotriton; species Lissotriton vulgaris. The sequence continues at coordinate 29,707 of NW_028252888.1, forward strand.
GGGGTGTTATCTCTTTTGTCGAAAATCAGCCGTTTTTGCTCGAACATTAAATGCCTCCAAATGGTATTTAATTAACTTCCCGAGCCCCTGGAAGCATGAAAATCACTTTAAACATGCTAATTTTAGCTCTAACACTGATGATCCACCTACAAATGTGAACTGACGTTCAAAAATAAAACATTTGAAAACGGACCATTTTCCACATTTCTGAAGCATGACGTAATGGGGGGGTGTTATCTCTTTTGTCGAAAATCAGCCGTTTTTGCTCGAACATTAAATGCCTCCAAATGGTATTTAATTAACTTCCCGAGCCCCTGGAAGCATGAAAATCACTTTAAACATGCTAATTTTAGCTCTAACACTGATGATCCACCTACAAATGTGAACTGACGTTCAAAAATAAAACATTTGAAAACGGACCATTTTCCACATTTCTGAAGCATGACGTGATGGGGGGGTGTTATCTCTTTTGTCGAAAATCAGCCGTTTTTGCTCGAACATTAAATGCCTCCAAATGGTATTTAATTAACTTCCCGGGGTGAAGAAACCCTTTTTGAGAACTCAGAGTGAGTAAATTGGCCATTTTCATGCACTTTTAACCATTCCATAAATCTTGTGTTTTGGGCCCCTGGAAGCATGAAAATCACTTTAAACATGCTAATTTTAGCTCTAACACTGATGATCCACCTACAAATGTGAACTGAAGTTCAAAAATAAAACATTTGAAAACGGACCATTTTCCACATTTCTGAAGCATGACGTAATGGGGGGGTGTTATCTCTTTTGTCGAAAATCAGCCGTTTTTGCTCGAACATTAAATGCCTCCAAATGGTATTTAATTAACTTCCCGAGCCCCTGGAAGCATGAAAATCACTTTAAACATGCTAATTTTAGCTCTAACACTGATGATCCACCTACAAATGTGAACTGACGTTCAAAAATAAAACATTTGAAAACGGACCATTTTCCACATTTCTGAAGCATGACGTAATGGGGGGGTGTTATCTCTTTTGTCGAAAATCAGCCGTTTTTGCTCGAACATTAAATGCCTCCAAATGGTATTTAATTAACTTCCCGGGGTGAAGAAACCCTTTTTGAGAACTCAGAGTGAGTAAATTGGCCATTTTCATGCACTTTTAACCATTCCATAAATCTTGTGTTTTGGGCCCCTGGAAGCATGAAAATCACTTTAAACATGCTAATTTTAGCTCTAACACTGATGATCCACCTACAAATGTGAACTGACGTTCAAAAATAAAACATTTGAAAACGTACCATTTTCCACATTTCTGAAGCATGACGTAATGGGGGGGTGTTATCTCTTTTGTCGAAAATCAGCCGTTTTTGCTCGAACATTAAATGCCTCCAAATGGTATTTAATTAACTTCCCGAGCCCCTGGAAGCATGAAAATCACTTTAAACATGCTAATTTTAGCTCTAACACTGATGATCCACCTACAAATGTGAACTGACGTTCAAAAATAAAACATTTGAAAACGGACCATTTTCCACATTTCTGAAGCATGACGTAATGGGGGGGTGTTATCTCTTTTGTCGAAAATCAGCCGTTTTTGCTCGAACATTAAATGCCTCCAAATGGTATTTAATTAACTTCCCGGGGTGAAGAAACCCTTTTTGAGAACTCAGAGTGAGTAAATTGGCCATTTTCATGCACTTTTAACCATTCCATAAATCTTGTGTTTTGGGCCCCTGGAAGCATGAAAATCACTTTAAACATGCTAATTTTAGCTCTAACACTGATGATCCACCTACAAATGTGAACTGACGTTCAAAAATAAAACATTTGAAAACGGACCATTTTCCACATTTCTGAAGCATGACGTAATGGGGGGGTGTTATCTCTTTTGTCGAAAATCAGCCGTTTTTGCTCGAACATTAAATGCCTCCAAATGGTATTTAATTAACTTCCCGAGCCCCTGGAAGCATGAAAATCACTTTAAACATGCTAATTTTAGCTCTAACACTGATGATCCACCTACAAATGTGAACTGACGTTCAAAAATAAAACATTTGAAAACGGACCATTTTCCACATTTCTGAAGCATGACGTAATGGGGGGGTGTTATCTCTTTTGTCGAAAATCAGCCGTTTTTGCTCGAACATTAAATGCCTCCAAATGGTATTTAATTAACTTCCCGAGCCCCTGGAAGCATGAAAATCACTTTAAACATGCTAATTTTAGCTCTAACACTGATGATCCACCTACAAATGTGAACTGACGTTCAAAAATAAAACATTTGAAAACGGACCATTTTCCACATTTCTGAAGCATGACGTAATGGGGGGGTGTTATCTCTTTTGTCGAAAATCAGCCGTTTTTGCTCGAACATTAAATGCCTCCAAATGGTATTTAATTAACTTCCCGAGCCCCTGGAAGCATGAAAATCACTTTAAACATGCTAATTTTAGCTCTAACACTGATGATCCACCTACAAATGTGAACTGACGTTCAAAAATAAAACATTTGAAAACGGACCATTTTCCACATTTCTGAAGCATGACGTAATGGGGGGGTGTTATCTCTTTTGTCGAAAATCAGCCGTTTTTGCTCGAACATTAAATGCCTCCAAATGGTATTTAATTAACTTCCCGAGCCCCTGGAAGCATGAAAATCACTTTAAACATGCTAATTTTAGCTCTAACACTGATGATCCACCTACAAATGTGAACTGACGTTCAAAAATAAAACATTTGAAAACGGACCATTTTCCACATTTCTGAAGCATGACGTAATGGGGGGGTGTTATCTCTTTTGTCGAAAATCAGCCGTTTTTGCTCGAACATTAAATGCCTCCAAATGGTATTTAATTAACTTCCCGGGGTGAAGAAACCCTTTTTGAGAACTCAGAGTGAGTAAATTGGCCATTTTCATGCACTTTTAACCATTCCATAAATCTTGTGTTTTGGGCCCCTGGAAGCATGAAAATCACTTTAAACATGCTAATTTTAGCTCTAACACTGATGATCCACCTACAAATGTGAACTGACGTTCAAAAATAAAACATTTGAAAACGGACCATTTTCCACATTTCTGAAGCATGACGTAATGGGGGGGTGTTATCTCTTTTGTCGAAAATCAGCCGTTTTTGCTCGAACATTAAATGCCTCCAAATGGTATTTAATTAACTTCCCGAGCCCCTGGAAGCATGAAAATCACTTTAAACATGCTAATTTTAGCTCTAACACTGATGATCCACCTACAAATGTGAACTGACGTTCAAAAATAAAACATTTGAAAACGGACCATTTTCCACATTTCTGAAGCATGACGTAATGGGGGGGTGTTATCTCTTTTGTCGAAAATCAGCCGTTTTTGCTCGAACATTAAATGCCTCCAAATGGTATTTAATTAACTTCCCGGGGTGAAGAAACCCTTTTTGAGAACTCAGAGTGAGTAAATTGGCCATTTTCATGCACTTTTAACCATTCCATAAATCTTGTGTTTTGGGCCCCTGGAAGCATGAAAATCACTTTAAACATGCTAATTTTAGCTCTAACACTGATGATCCACCTACAAATGTGAACTGACGTTCAAAAATAAAACATTTGAAAACGGACCATTTTCCACATTTCTGAAGCATGACGTAATGGGGGGGTGTTATCTCTTTTGTCGAAAATCAGCCGTTTTTGCTCGAACATTAAATGCCTCCAAATGGTATTTAATTAACTTCCTGAGCCCCTGGAAGCATGAAAATCACTTTAAACATGCTAATTTTAGCTCTAACACTGATGATCCACCTACAAATGTGAACTGACGTTCAAAAATAAAACATTTGAAAACGGACCATTTTCCACATTTCTGAAGCATGACGTAATGGGGGGGGTGTTATCTCTTTTGTCGAAAATCAGCCGTTTTTGCTCGAACATTAAATGCCTCCAAATGGTATTTAATTAACTTCCCGGGGTGAAGAAACCCTTTTTGAGAACTCAGAGTGAGTAAATTGGCCATTTTCATGCACTTTTAACCATTCCATAAATCTTGTGTTTTGGGCCCCTGGAAGCATGAAAATCACTTTAAACATGCTAATTTTAGCTCTAACACTGATGATCCACCTACAAATGTGAACTGACGTTCAAAAATAAAACATTTGAAAACGGACCATTTTCCACATTTCTGAAGCATGACGTAATGGGGGGGTGTTATCTCTTTTGTCGAAAATCAGCCGTTTTTGCTCGAACATTAAATGCCTCCAAATGGTATTTAATTAACTTCCCGAGCCCCTGGAAGCATGAAAATCACTTTAAACATGCTAATTTTAGCTCTAACACTGATGATCCACCTACAAATGTGAACTGACGTTCAAAAATAAAACATTTGAAAACGGACCATTTTCCACATTTCTGAAGCATGACGTAATGGGGGGGTGTTATCTCTTTTGTCGAAAATCAGCCGTTTTTGCTCGAACATTAAATGCCTCCAAATGGTATTTAATTAACTTCCCGAGCCCCTGGAAGCATGAAAATCACTTTAAACATGCTAATTTTAGCTCTAACACTGATGATCCACCTACAAATGTGAACTGACGTTCAAAAATAAAACATTTGAAAACGGACCATTTTCCACATTTCTGAAGCATGACGTAATGGGGGGGTGTTATCTCTTTTGTCGAAAATCAGCCGTTTTTGCTCGAACATTAAATGCCTCCAAATGGTATTTAATTAACTTCCCGAGCCCCTGGAAGCATGAAAATCACTTTAAACATGCTAATTTTAGCTCTAACACTGATGATCCACCTACAAATGTGAACTGACGTTCAAAAATAAAACATTTGAAAACGGACCATTTTCCACATTTCTGAAGCATGACGTGATGGGGGGGTGTTATCTCTTTTGTCGAAAATCAGCCGTTTTTGCTCGAACATTAAATGCCTCCAAATGGTATTTAATTAACTTCCCGGGGTGAAGAAACCCTTTTTGAGAACTCAGAGTGAGTAAATTGGCCATTTTCATGCACTTTTAACCATTCCATAAATCTTGTGTTTTGGGCCCCTGGAAGCATGAAAATCACTTTAAACATGCTAATTTTAGCTCTAACACTGATGATCCACCTACAAATGTGAACTGAAGTTCAAAAATAAAACATTTGAAAACGGACCATTTTCCACATTTCTGAAGCATGACGTAATGGGGGGGTGTTATCTCTTTTGTCGAAAATCAGCCGTTTTTGCTCGAACATTAAATGCCTCCAAATGGTATTTAATTAACTTCCCGAGCCCCTGGAAGCATGAAAATCACTTTAAACATGCTAATTTTAGCTCTAACACTGATGATCCACCTACAAATGTGAACTGACGTTCAAAAATAAAACATTTGAAAACGGACCATTTTCCACATTTCTGAAGCATGACGTAATGGGGGGGTGTTATCTCTTTTGTCGAAAATCAGCCGTTTTTGCTCGAACATTAAATGCCTCCAAATGGTATTTAATTAACTTCCCGGGGTGAAGAAACCCTTTTTGAGAACTCAGAGTGAGTAAATTGGCCATTTTCATGCACTTTTAACCATTCCATAAATCTTGTGTTTTGGGCCCCTGGAAGCATGAAAATCACTTTAAACATGCTAATTTTAGCTCTAACACTGATGATCCACCTACAAATGTGAACTGACGTTCAAAAATAAAACATTTGAAAACGTACCATTTTCCACATTTCTGAAGCATGACGTAATGGGGGGGTGTTATCTCTTTTGTCGAAAATCAGCCGTTTTTGCTCGAACATTAAATGCCTCCAAATGGTATTTAATTAACTTCCCGAGCCCCTGGAAGCATGAAAATCACTTTAAACATGCTAATTTTAGCTCTAACACTGATGATCCACCTACAAATGTGAACTGACGTTCAAAAATAAAACATTTGAAAACGGACCATTTTCCACATTTCTGAAGCATGACGTAATGGGGGGGGTGTTATCTCTTTTGTCGAAAATCAGCCGTTTTTGCTCGAACATTAAATGCCTCCAAATGGTATTTAATTAACTTCCCGGGGTGAAGAAACCCTTTTTGAGAACTCAGAGTGAGTAAATTGGCCATTTTCATGCACTTTTAACCATTCCATAAATCTTGTGTTTTGGGCCCCTGGAAGCATGAAAATCACTTTAAACATGCTAATTTTAGCTCTAACACTGATGATCCACCTACAAATGTGAACTGACGTTCAAAAATAAAACATTTGAAAACGGACCATTTTCCACATTTCTGAAGCATGACGTAATGGGGGGGTGTTATCTCTTTTGTCGAAAATCAGCCGTTTTTGCTCGAACATTAAATGCCTCCAAATGGTATTTAATTAACTTCCCGAGCCCCTGGAAGCATGAAAATCACTTTAAACATGCTAATTTTAGCTCTAACACTGATGATCCACCTACAAATGTGAACTGACGTTCAAAAATAAAACATTTGAAAACGGACCATTTTCCACATTTCTGAAGCATGACGTAATGGGGGGGTGTTATCTCTTTTGTCGAAAATCAGCCGTTTTTGCTCGAACATTAAATGCCTCCAAATGGTATTTTAATTAACTTCCCGGGGTGAAGAAACCCTTTTTGAGAACTCAGAGTGAGTAAATTGGCCATTTTCATGCACTTTTAACCATTCCATAAATCTTGTGTTTTGGGCCCCTGGAAGCATGAAAATCACTTTAAACATGCTAATTTTAGCTCTAACACTGATGATCCACCTACAAATGTGAACTGACGTTCAAAAATAAAACATTTGAAAACGGACCATTTTCCACATTTCTGAAGCATGACGTAATGGGGGGGTGTTATCTCTTTTGTCGAAAATCAGCCGTTTTTGCTCGAACATTAAATGCCTCCAAATGGTATTTAATTAACTTCCCGAGCCCCTGGAAGCATGAAAATCACTTTAAACATGCTAATTTTAGCTCTAACACTGATGATCCACCTACAAATGTGAACTGACGTTCAAAAATAAAACATTTGAAAACGGACCATTTTCCACATTTCTGAAGCATGACGTAATCGGGGGGTGTTATCTCTTTTGTCGAAAATCAGCCGTTTTTGCTCGAACATTAAATGCCTCCAAATGGTATTTAATTAACTTCCCGAGCCCCTGGAAGCATGAAAATCACTTTAAACATGCTAATTTTAGCTCTAACACTGATGATCCACCTACAAATGTGAACTGACGTTCAAAAATAAAACATTTGAAAACGGACCATTTTCCACATTTCTGAAGCATGACGTAATGGGGGGGTGTTATCTCTTTTGTCGAAAATCAGCCGTTTTTGCTCGAACATTAAATGCCTCCAAATGGTATTTAATTAACTTCCCGGGGTGAAGAAACCCTTTTTGAGAACTCAGAGTGAGTAAATTGGCCATTTTCATGCACTTTTAACCATTCCATAAATCTTATGTTTTGGGCCCCTGGAAGCATGAAAATCACTTTAAACATGCTAATTTTAGCTCTAACACTGATGATCCACCTACAAATGTGAACTGACGTTCAAAAATAAAACATTTGAAAACGGACCATTTTCCACATTTCTGAAGCATGACGTAATGGGGGGGTGTTATCTCTTTTGTCGAAAATCAGCCGTTTTTGCTCGAACATTAAATGCCTCCAAATGGTATTTAATTAACTTCCCGAGCCCCTGGAAGCATGAAAATCACTTTAAACATGCTAATTTTAGCTCTAACACTGATGATCCACCTACAAATGTGAACTGACGTTCAAA